>NC_064626.1:1097214659-1097517689 GCF_023864275.1 Schistocerca cancellata | reverse complement strand
CTCTCTCTCTCTCTGCCGTGGGAAACGTTTGGAGCTACCGTTCTTTTTTTCTGAATCACTTATTGTTCACTCCTTTGAAAGATTCAACTCTATGAATTAGTTCAAGAGCGGATCCCCCATCTCTAATGGTCCGGGGTGCGATAAGCTACAACTCTTGTTCATCTTTGCTGTTTCTGGAGGTGATAGTAACAAACAACAGATATGCGCAGAATGTTGTTAGACCCATTCTTTTGCCGTTCTTGCAACAGGAAGGTGATGTGTTCCAACAGGATAATGCTCGCCCACATACTGCCTGTGAAAGTAAACATCCTCTGCAAGACGTGCAGCAATTTCCCTGGGCAGCACGATCTCTGGACTTCTCTCCAATCGAGCACATGTGGGATATAATGACACGAGAAGTGACTCTTGTGGTTCATCAATCAACAACTCATACACAACTGCGTGAACAGGCAGAGCAGGTGTGACAACTTATCACAGGACAGTATTCGCCATCGGTAAGATCGACTGTATTCCAGAGTCAGTGCCTGCATTCCCTCCTGTGGAGGCTACACCACCCACTAATATGTGTGATTCAGCGTGAATCAATACTGCTTCTGCTATTGATCTGTAAATGTGATCACTTCCTGTAAACACATGCACTGCTGCAACAATAAATCTGGAGTGAATTGGAAACCTCTAAAAGGGTATAATAATTTTTTCCGACAGTGTACTTACTTGTCTTGCTGCAAACAATTCCATTTCGGAGTCAATGTAAGTGACAAGGCATTACGATCTAGCATGGGTAATTGAACAATACGCAGTGTGTCCCAGTTCCTTTAGGAAAGCGGCGTTGGAAAGTAAACCATGAATTATGTTCACAGAATCACTGGATTTGTTCCAAATAGACTTCCCGTGAATCAATAGGTAGCTAAAGTGGTTTTAAAAGTGTTCTGATACACGCACTGTAGTCCTTTCTGGAACTTCATTTAGTACTGCAGTAAAGTTATCTTGAATGTCCGTAATTATGTCGAACGCCGAGTGGTCCAGGATTGATCCGTTTGGTGGTCAAAATCTCGCCCACGATCTTCGCTTTGTGGGTCGGGGTGTTTTCGCGGAGGACAGACCAGGAGCCTGTCTCTCGGCATTCGAATTCGACGAATTCTCGACCACAGGCATAATAAAACTTTATGTTGCTTCGCTGCTCCACCGCCATTTTCCGACAAGTGTCAGAACATGCTGTTACATTCCCGGGCAGGGCGTCGCCTGCAGCGACCTTCTACAAGGCTGCTGTTGCCACTTCAAGGAGCGTAATGCTGCAACTAGCCCTAAGATAGCATCGTAGTTTTGGAACTTCACACCAGAAGCCCTAACGGAACTGGGACAACAGTGTATATCGGTCGTCAACAGCGCTAGTCGGGCAGGACCGCTGGTGTAATGCAAGGCGTTAAGTATGTCCCCTCCATGAAACCATTTAGTCAATATTCGCGTGACTAACACTATTTACTGTGTCAGTTTGTGGGTCTGAATGCAAACAGACAGTGAGAAACTCAAGGCGGAGATACAAATGATTAATGTGAAACATTAAACACAAATTTCCAACTAGCTGAATGTAATTTCTTAATTATTTTCTTACTTTTGTCTTTAACACCTGTGCTGCAGGTTAGTCATGCTTTCCGCTAGAAGACGAAGACAACGAGGAGTAACTTTCGAGAACTCAGTTTTTGGGGTGCCTTCAAAAGCCGCAATTCAGCTATATTCGACGGCTGGTCGCAAAAAGGACAGGAGTCTAACTGAATCGACAGGAGATATTAACAGTAACGCGTTCAGCACTGAAACATATCTTACTCTGATGTGCTACATAATTAATGATATCTCGAAATAGACACGCTATTTCAGGATAACAGGTCTTGTCAACGAAGAACAAGACTGGTCGCCTTAGGGTGGAACACTCACCAACTTGTACATTAGGACATCAGAGTTATGACGATTTTACTAAACGCCGCAAGAAATAATTTTCTGCGCGTGTATTTGCTACACGTCCTCACGTCAACTCGCTAAGCTTATGAGGCTATTTAATACATCAGGCAGATAAATACCAAATATCATTGACAAGTTAACTTGTCCACACATAACACGGCGTTTATACTACGTTAAAGACATTTCTTTGTGATGTTTATTTATTAGTAAATTAGTAGCTAATGCGAAGGACGCTACACATGGACAAGAAACGTATTTCGAAATGGGGTTCCTTTTAGTCTATCTACATACTGAGTAAGACATTTTATTACTCTTGAGAACATCTCAGATCCTTCGTAAGTATGTTGCAGAATTTAAAGAGTCTTTGCATATAGAACAGTTTCCCGAAAACAATACTTAGTACTTACTTTTCGCCATCCAAATATATATAAGTTTCGTTGATGTCTGCATCGTAATCACGGTTGCGTCCTTGTTTGTTCTTCGGCCTTCTGGTAACTGCAGCTATTGTTTTAACTTTAAAATGTTGCAAATGTGACAACATTCTTCCGTAAATCAGCGTTCTTGCTGTAGCGGAAATCGCAGTCAGCTCGGGAGGGTCCTGGCATGCTGGAATGAAAGGCGCACACATTTTCAAAAACTGTCTGTAGAATTCCCGTATACGAATGTTATCTCTTTAGCAATTAGAATCCGCCAATTTATACCCAAGAAACCACGTCTTACGAAACTACCTTTTTTGGGACCAACAAATTCATCTCAGAAGATTGTTCTACGATCTTTCATGTCACCACTTGACGCTAATACAGGGTGTTTCAAAAATGACCGGTATATTTGAAACGGCAGTACAAACTAAACGAGCAGCGATAGAAATACACCGTTCGTTGCAATATGCTTGGGACAACAGTACATTTTCAGGCAGACAAACTTTCGAAATTACAGTAGCTACAATTTTCAACAACAGATGGCGCTGCGGTCTGAGAGACTCTATAGTACGATATTTTCCACATATCCACCATGCGTAGCAATAATATGGCGTAGTCTCTGAATGAAATTACCCGAAACCTTTGACAACGTGTCTGGCGGAATGGCTTCACATGCAGATGAGATGTACTGCTTCAGCTGTTCAATTGTTTCTGGATTCTGGCGGTACACCTGGTCTTTCACGTGTCCCCACAGAAAGAAGTCACAGGGGTTCATGTCTGGCGAATAGGGAGGCCAATCCACGCCGCCTCCTGTATGTTTCGGATAGCCCAAAGCAATCACACGATCATCGAAATATTCATTCAGGAAATTAAAGACGTCGGCCGTGCGATGTGGGCGGGCACCATCTTGCATAAACCACGAGGTGTTCGCAGTGTCGTCTAAGGCAGTTTGTACCGCCACAAATTCACGAAGAATGTCCAGATAGCGAGATGCAGTAATCGTTTCGGATCTGAAAAATGGGCCAATGATTCCTTTGGAAGAAATGGCGGCCCAGACCAGTACTTTTTGAGGATGCAGGGACGATGGGACTGCAACATGGGGCTTTTCGGTTCCCCATATGCGCCAGTTCTGTTTATTCACGAAGCCGTCCAGGTAAAAATAAGCTTCGTCAGTAAACCAAATGCTGCCCACATGCATATCGCCGTCATCAATCCTGTGCACTATATCGTTAGCGAATGTCTCTCGTGCAGCAATGGTAGCGCCGCCGAGGGGTTGCCGCATTTGAATTTTGTATGGATAGAGGTGTAAACTCTGGCGCATGAGACGATACGTGGACGTTGGCGTCATTTGGACCGCAGCTGCAACACGGCGAACGGAAACCCGAGGCCGCTGTTGGATCACCTGCTGCACTAGCTGCGCGTTGCCCTCTGTGGTTGCCGTACGCGGTCGCCCTACCTTTCCAGCACGTTCATCCGTCATGTTCCCAGTCCGTTGAAATTTTTCAAACAGATCCTTTATTGTATCGCTTTTCGGTCCTTTGGTTACATTAAAACTCCGTTGAAAACTTCGTCTTGTTGCAACAACACTGTGTTCTAGGCGGTGGAATTCCAACACCAGAAAAATCCTCTGTTCTAAGGAATAAACCATGTTGTCCACAGCACACTTGCACGTTGTGAACAGCACACGCTTACAGCAGAAAGACGACGTACAGAATGGCGCACCCACAGACTGCGTTGTCTTCTATATCTTTCACATCACTTGCAGCGCCATCTGTTGTTGAAAATTGTAACTACTGTAATTTCGAAAGTTTGTCCGCCTGAAAATGTACTGCTGTTCCAAGCATATTGCAACAAACGGTGTATTTCTATCGCTGCTCGTTTAGTTTTTATTGCCGTTTCAAATATACCGGTCATTTTTGAAACACCCTGTATATAGGAAAAATGAAAATCTGTTGGAAATGAAAAATATTATGAATGAAAGACAAGGAAACAATTAATAGGGGAAGTAACGACTGTGCGAAAGGTGGGAAAATTAAATAAGGAAATTGTTTTGCTTTAACCTGTGTGTCTGCGCACTCTGCAGTTACGTAATTATGAGAAAAAGTAGTTTATTTGGCTGAAAGATAACCCGGCAAAAAATTGCATGATGTAAGGACGTTCTTACACGTTACGCCGACTGACAGTATGAAATTCACTGCCGTATCACTTCATTAGCATTTACAACTGTCGCTTGGGGTCCACTTCAGTAGACAGATATCGAGGAACAATGATAAATTCCTACGTAGATAAACCTTCCCGCATGTTTACGACATGTTATACAGTCGTTTCTCACACAAAGATTATACAGAACACCGAATTTGTTCCTTTCTTAGATGATAAATAATTTTTTTACTCACGCTTCAACAATAACGATCGCAGTGGCGGCCTCACACTAAGGGTTTGGTGCGCCGAAGTGACTACCGTTTATACATACAAGTATTTAATCATAGAAGTACATAAGATCTACGATGTCAGAATAACTTTTACTGCGTCGCGGTACTGTCTCTGGACAGATCCTTGTTGACACATTTCTCACTTAATGACGAATATTTGACACATTAACTCATTTGTAAAGTAATCATATGTTTGAATCTGTTTTATAAATGAAAGTTCGATTCTATATACAATTGGGGGTTGACAGACTATATGTTTGACATTCGTCGTCACTCCTCTAAACTAGCGAGTAGCACGGCTTCAGTCGAAAACCAACCTCTCTAAACATTTCAAACAAATTCCACAAAAAAATTCTCAGTTTACTGCAGTAAAATGTATATAAAAATACTGCAGTAAAATGTATATAAAAATAAAGATCCAAATTACGATGTGTCGCAATATGTTAGCATAAAAAGGCTTATTTAGCCGAAACTAATTTCCAGTCTACCGCCTTCAGTCAGAAAGTAACCACTAACTAAATCTGATGTTCTATGACAGTGCGTCTGTCATCATAATTCTCTCACTACTATTCCAAAACAGTCTTAAAGAGTGGCGATTTATCTGGTAATAAATATGCAACCAGTCGCTTTTTTACGATTTATTCAACGTTGAACGTGTTTTCGAGCCACTGCAGGCTCAAAATCAGATGGAGGTGTTACACGAACATTATGTTGTGGACCAAGTGTAGTTCGACGCAGTTCTGGTGCGGAGTGCACTGCCTTGTGCACAACATAATGTTCTTTTAACACCTCCATCTGATGATGAGCCTGAAGTGACTCGAAAACATATTCATGGTCGAATAAATCGTAAAAAAATAAGGATTGGTTGCACATTATTACCAGATAAATAGCCAGTTCAAATCGCAGTCCCAATTCGTCATCCACAATGGATATACTGATATGATATATCTTTAAGAGTCATCCAGCCGTCTTGGATTAATAATTTAAAACTTTATTTCGTTATTTCAGAACGATTTTGCACTTGGCCAGGCCAAGCTGTTCTGATTAGGTTTGTATACGCTCTTCTAATTATTACTGCATCCTGTAGTTCATCACAGACTAATTGCACTGTATGTGTTCCGCACTCAGTATTGCTATTAAAACTACACCGAACTAACGGTATATTACTCCGAATCTCTTTGGCGGTAGCCTGGAGTTGTTGACAAAATTAAGATAGCGCAAGGCCACATACAACGTTTTCTTAGTCACCGATACGCCCGACATGACATCCATGAGCGCGATTTTACTTGTACAGGAAGTATCTGGGATCTTTAGCCTCAAAGGTATACAGATAATAATGAATTCTAAGCTATATACTTTTGGACCAGCAACCAATGCTCCGCAAAGAACGTGTAGTTTTTATTGACATAAATGTATACCTTATAGTGACATCTTAAGCTGACAGCTGCCCAAAGTTACGATAATCTGTTTTCAATGAATTTTTTGAGTCTTTTAGGGTTTTATACGCCTAAAGACTCCATTAATCCCCACAAGAAAAAAATCTTTTAAACGTGTCATCCAGCGAGAGTGCAGGTCACAGGATAATACTCCCCAGCCAATACAATGATGAGGTGTCTGTTGTTTAGTCGCGCATGTCCACTAACGTTACTATCAAAGTTGGATGGTGCGCCATAGTGTTCAAACCACATTCTCACAGGGACAAGAGGTACTACCTCCAACAAGTGTTTCGGCATATCTCGATTGAGCACCAGAAAACTTACATCATTCTAACAGTATGGTAGCAAACAAGATCCTATATTATCTATATTGCACAATTCGAGGCCACAAGTTCACAGAGAAACATTGCTTGTGATCTGAAACGAGCGAGGCGTACAGATTTTTATCAGTCCAGAAATGCATGTTGCGGCAGCTGCAAACACAATCATGGTTCAAAGAAACCTCATATGTGAAACATACAAACTGTGTTACATTTCGGAGTGTTCTGGATAACCCATTAGAAACACTCAATTTGGGGCTAGAAATCATTTCGTCCCCACCACTTGCACACGTCATGTCTTTTATTCGATTAGTACTCTCCACGTTGTTTTATTCTTAGTGTGCATTTAGCAGAGAAGTTGAACAGCAGTTACTGATGAACCTCCCCGCACGACCCAACAATATCAACTGAGCAAACAATTTCTTGTCAAGAATCTTGGCCAGATCTACGTAATTTGAACGTCCCAGCTTTCCTCGATTTTTTTATCCGTATCGATTACTTTCTTCGAATTAAGAAGACATCTCTTGTGAAACTTTTCTGAACATTAGTTCCGCTTTCCGGGATTATATTCTGCAACACAATACACTATCAAATTGGAAGTATCCTACATCTCTAGGTAATGCGGAAGTGACCATTAGATGTCATGAGAGGCTGACCCGCCAGTATAGGAGGAGGAGGAGGAGGAGGAGGATGGTAATTTTTGGTTCGTGGGGCTTTCAACTGCGCGGTTATCAGCGCCCGTACAAATTCCCAAGCTTTACTCAGTCCAGTCTCGCCACTTCCATGAATGATGATCAAATGATGAGGACAAAAACAAACACCCAGTCCCCGGAAGGAGAAAATCCCCAACCCGCCGGGAATCGAACCCGGGACCCCGTGATCCAGAGGTAGCAACGCTAACCACTAGACCACGAGCTGCGGACAGTATAGAACGAGGCGCGGAGTACTGTGTTGCTAGTAGAGAAGCGGTAACAGCAAAATGCGTCGGTCAGGAGACTTCAGTGACTTCGAACATGGAGGACTTACTGGATGTCACCTGAGTAACAAATCCAACAGTGACATACCAATCATCCTAAATCTGCCGAAGTCGACTGTTGGTAATGTGATGTGATGTGATTGTGAAGCGAAAACGCAAAAGCACGACCAAAGCTAAACCAAGGCCAGGCAGACCTCATGTAGTGACGGACAGGAGACGTCGATCACTGTGGACGGTGACTGTATAAAACTGCATAAAATCAGTAGAAAAAAAAATCGCTCTTGAGGTCCAAACTGCTAACAACTAGCACAATGACTTTGTCCATAAAGTTAAAAATAATGGGGTACAGTGGTCGAGAAGCACCTTGTGAGGCACACATTTCTGTAATCAATACTAAGCAACGCATGAAGTGATGTACACTGAAGTGACGTAAGTAATCATCCAAACATAGGTCGGAGCTCTTTTTGTAGTACAGCAACTCTACGTGACATGGAATCAGCAAATTGTTGGAAGTCCCCTGCAGAAATACTGAGCCATGCTGCCTTTATAGCCGTCCATAATTGCGAAAGTGTTGCTGGTGCGCGATTTTGTGCACGAACCGATCTCTCGATTAATGATCGCTTCAGTTACACCAGAGGACCCAGTCCACTCCATGTAAACACAGCCCACTCTATTATGAAGTCACCACCAGCTTCCACAGTGCCTTGTTGACAACTTGAGTCCATGACTTCGTGGGGTCTGCGCCACACACTAACCTTACCATCAACTCTTACCCACTGAAATCGGGACTCATCCGACCAGGCCACAGTTTCCCGATCGTCTAGGGTCTAACTCAGATGCTCACGACTCCAGGAGAGGGGCGCTGCAGGTGATGTGCTGCCAGCGAAGGTTCTCACCTCAGTAGTCTACTGCCATGGCCCATTACCGCCAAATTTCGCCGCACTGCTCTAGCGAATAAGTTCGTCGTACGTGGCACATTGATTTCTGCAGTTATTTCACACAGTGTTGCTTATCTGTTAGCATTGACTACTCTATGCAAACGCTACTGCTCTCTGTCGTTAAGTGAAGACCGTCGGCCAGTGCGCTGTCCGTGGGGGGAGGTAATGCTCAAATGTGTATCTCCTCCCAATCTTGACACTCGTAATACTGAATTCTCCAACGATTTCCGAAATGGAGTGTCCCGTCCATCCTGCTGTATATGTACATGTTGCTATTCCTTGGCTTTTGTTACCTCTGTGTTAAGAGTGATGCCATTAGACAGTGGAGAACTTGGAACGACTGATTTAGAGTGAAGAATCACGCCATACCATGTGACAATCGGATGGAAGGGTTTGGGTTTGGCAAATGTCTGGAGAACTTTTCCTGCCATATGTGTAAACAGTTATGTATCAAGGGGGTGGTATTACGGTATGGGATTGTTTTCAGTGGCTAACGTGTGGTCCCCTTATGGTGCAAAAGAAAACGCTAAATGCAGAAGTATGCGAACACGTTTTACAGCACTGTGTACTATGTGTAGTAGAGGAACAGTTCGAAGGCTGTGATCGATTATATTAACATGACAATGTCCCTGTCATAAGGCAACATCTGTGAGGCAATGGTTTGTGGACAATAACATTCCTGAAATGGGCTGGCCTGTCCAGAGCCCCCACCTGAACGCAATGGAACGACTCTGGGATGAATTGGAATGTTTCACTCCACACCCCAGCTTACAACATCACTAAGTTTCCTGGTTTCGGATATCAAGAAAGAATGGAGTATCATTCAGTTACAGCTACATCTAAATGGATTCTCTGCAAATCACATTTAAGTGCCTGGCACAGACATTCAGCCACTTAACTGAAAGTGTCCCCAGCAGATTTCAAGCTGTCTAAAGGTACGTTGTCCAAGACGCAACGCACACTAGCGACTGCGACGGGTCGCTACGTGACGTCAGAAGTTGCCTGCTGGCGCATGCGCAGTTCGAGTTTGGGATGCGACGCGCGACTGTTGCGGCAGCTGCCGCAGCACTGCACCAGTGAGCCGTGTTGCTACGGAAGTCGGATGACACAAAGACGTGCGGCTGCCAGAAAGATGTCGAGCCAGTCAAGGAAAACTGAAATGAGCCACTCACAGGATGTGATGGTCTGTGAGCTGGTCTCGCAACATCCTTGCCTTTACGATTTGAAGAACCCTAAATATAGAGACACTATGTTCAGAGACAGAATTTGGGAAGAAATTGGTGCACAGTTGAAACTGGCAGGTGAGTGAAATATATAATATTTTCCCAGTAATGCAAATTTTTTCAGGCCTGCTATGAAAATCAGTATAATCCATGCAGAATTAGAATGATGAAAATGAACTTGAAGGTCAATTTTCGCATTACTCTTTTTTGTGACGATAAAAATTGAAAACGGCAAGTACATTATAAAATGAACAATCTAAAGCACAACGAGAAAGTTACATTTTACAATAACTTCACTTTGAAAGTAAACGGTAGATTGGTGTCTTGATGATACCTTCTAGTTGTGAAAAACCACCACCAGATTGTTGTGCAGCTTTCTGTAATCAATAGATGTTCGTTTTTGAGGAAGGCGTTTCTCAACAGAGTGCGCAAACAGTATGCTGCAATAAGTAATTTGTCATATTCACTTCAATTCATTGGTAGAAGATGGTGCTCAAAAAACTTGTGCCAAAAGTGCACTACTATTTGACAAGGCCCTTCTGGTCTGACACAGTTCACAATTGAAATTCGTTTTTTGTAAATCCTGGAGTCATCTTTTGAGTGCAGCTTGGCAAGATTAAATGTTCATGTCGTCCATAACGATGTATGCTGTCAGAATATAAGAATATGGAAGTTCATTTGGATGGGAATAAAGAGTCAGTCGGCTATGAAAGTTGCCTTAGCTTGTTTCAAAAGTTTCTGCATGGGAGAAACTGACAAGTATAATTTGGAGAAATTCTGTGAACAAGCACGGACATTATTTCTTCCACGTTTCTGCCAGTGTATACTGTAGACGTTCAGAATGAAAATTCCAGAGATATTTAAGGTGTGACCCTATCTTGTTGTCAAGAACTTGAAACAATGCAATGACGCTAGCGTGCGCTTATTGTTAATAAACTTATCTTTCATTGGAATTTTAGGTGAAATGTGCAAAAACAGATGGAGGAATATTCGGGACTCGTATCAGAGAAATAAACGAGAAAGAAAGCTTTGAACAGGTACAGATGCCTCAGCAAAACCAAGAAAATGGGTTCTGCTTGATCACTTGGCTTTAAGAAACCTACATTTCGTGGCATTTTAAATGAAATTGTCAAGAGCATATGGAGAAATATTAGTAACTCATACCGGAGAAATATATGACATAAAATGGTTTCATTAGGTCCAAATGTGTCAGCGAAACAAAGCAAATGCATTCTCTGTCGTGTGATGACCACACGATTCTCGTTGCGCGTCGACAGAACTGGCGGCTAGTCGCGACGCTCCCGGCGATATATGAGCCCAAATCTCGGAAACGGAGATCGATATCATTCTGATCTCAACTTTAAAAATAATTTCGATATGTTAGCTTCTTTTCATCGGCAACGATGTATGTCCTAACGTGAATCATACGTAAAGTAGCCAGCGACCACATTTTTCACTGCACACAATTCAAATTTTATGCAGTAGGTTACTTGTAAATTAAATATCGGAATAACTGTGACGAATATCGGAAAAATAGACACCTCATTATCAAGCTGTGATGTGAAACTGTAAGATACGCAAACATCAATTTTTTGTGCCTTTTACTTTCCTCACAATTGATAGAGAAGTAATATACAGCGAAAAAAAACACGCAAAACCAGAAGAGATACTTTTCAATTTTTTAAAGTAAAAGGAGAATCTGTATCGAAAAACTAACTCTGGGAGCCGATGTAACTTTGTTGCATTAACATACAGTATATTTTACAGCAAGAAAATCGGAATTCTTATTTTTCTTACGTATTTGAATCCGCCGCCGCCGACCGGAGCTTGGGAAACAGCGACGACTCCTGTCGTGTTGCGGCCGTGTCGCCGTCTGCCAGGGTGGGAAAAGAGTAGGGGGCAGCGTCGCAGTCGCAGCCAACTGTCGCGTCTTGCACAACGTAACTTAAGGCGAGAGGTGGACACAAAGTGTTTTAATTTCCAGTAACAGGCGTCCGGATACTTTTGATCGGGTACTGTATATTAAATGTATGTGTGTGTGTGTGTGTGTGTGTGTGTGTGTGTGTGTGTGTGAGTGTGAGTGTGTAGGTTCCTGTATCAAGTAATGCTCCACCTTCGAGTGCTGATCATGAAGTGTCGACGTCTTAGAGCAGGGCTTCACAACATACTTGCTCGCGGAGCAAGCTGTGAGCAGCAAGGCGCGAGCACAGGGCAGCGCGAGCACGCTAGCCCCACTACCGGACCAGAGTGGGGAGTGGGGAGAGTCACGTGGGGCACACAACAGCTGCCGCCAGTCAATGTAAATCCGCGGCCACCTGCAGGGATATCACTCACGAATTATTACTGCGACAAATGAAACAAATAAAGGAGAACGTACACGTGCCGCACAATTTTATTAGCTTAGTGTATGCCTCTACATTCGTATTAATTTGTGAACTGTTACACAATAAAAGGTGTCACTGAAGTGTGGGATTCTCGGTTATCTTGTACTTTTTTCCCTTTACAATTGCGTCTATGTTCGGAGTAATTGTTCTTGTGCATCGTAGGCGCAGCGTGCAGTTTAAATTTCGATCAGACAATGCGTTTCTCAGGCGCGTCTTGTTACATTTCATTGCAGAGAACAGTTATTCACAAACATACATGGAACCGAACATTGATATTATTGTAGCCGCCAGTTTGTGCAAATGAGGAAATCTATCCTGAGGGAAGTGTCTGTAGAATTCCAAAATGTTTTTCTTGTTCTCGAATTTGTCTCTGTGTTCTCTGTCACACTGCAGGTCAATAATTTCTAGTTGCAGCTCAGGACGAATCTCTTCAATATTCGCTGAATATGGAGAGGAGAACAGATCAAAATCACTGTCTAGTGCTGTCAGGTCTTGAAAGCGTCGATCAAATTCTCCCTTAAGGACAGCTAAACTATGTGAATAATGTTCACAGTCTTTGTGAACATCTTGCATGGATGATAATTTAGGAAAATGAGCTAGATTTCCTGTTTCCAGCTGACTCACCCAAAGGGTCAATTTCATTTTAAAAGCTCGTATTCGATCTATGAAATGAGTAATTAGCAGATCTTTACCTTGTAGTGAAATGTTCAAAGCATTCAGATGGCTAGTTAAATCTGCTAAGAACGCGAGATCACATTTCCATGAAGGCTCTTTCAATTCAGGTACACACATGTTATTTATTTCCATGACCATATTTATCTCATCTAATATGCAAAAAAATCTATTTAATAATTCGCCACGACTAAGCCAGCGGACCTCGCTGTAATAAGGCAGGCTACCATACTGGCTTTCTATATCCTCAAGAAATCTTTTAAATTGCCTGTGTTCTAGCCCACGCTTCCTTATGTAATTGGTAGTACGAACAACAACACTGATCACATTTTTTAGAGTGATACTCTTTGCACGTAAGTTTTCCTGGTTGATCACACAGTGAACGCGCCTTATTTCATTCGGCACGGTCAGTTTTTGCATATTCTCCTTCAACAGCGCAACGAAACCTGATTTTTTCCCTGTCATCGCTGGTGCACCGTCTGTAGACACTGAAACTAAAGAATTCCACGACAATCCTATATTTCAACACTTTCTTCAACACTACTTAAAATATCACCTCCGGTTGTAGTGTTCTTCATGGCTACTACATCGAGGAGCTCCTCCCTCACCTGAAAATCTCTATTAACACCTCTAATAAATATGGCAAGCTGCGTTGTTCCAGTGATATCAACACTTTCGTCCAGAGCTAGAGAATACGCCATAAAATCTTATATTTGCAAGCTGGCTCTGGACGTCGTCTGCCATGTCCTGTATGCGACGCATAATGGTCATGTTAGATAATGACACAATCCGAAACTGTTCAACTTGAGATGGACACAAATGTTCCGCTGCAACTGCCCAACATTCTTTTATTAAATCGCCATCAGCGACGGGGCGCAGGGATTTTGCTAAAGGCAAAGCAATTTTGTAACTCACTCTGAGAGCTGCCTCAGTTGATTTTTCTTTGTCGTCCAGATCTTCTTCGGATAGCTTTCTTTTAAGTTTAATAACTTCCTGTGCACGATCTCGTCCATTACATTTTCCACTTCCGTAGTCTTTCGCGTGGTACGACATATAATGTCGCTGCAAATTAAATTTCCTAAAAGAATTCAGCGTTTTGTGACATACTAAACATTTTGCAACACCATCTTTTTCTGTAAACAGATACAATTCCTCCCAATGGGGGTTGAACTGCGAAAGCATGGTTGGGGTTACACAACGGCGACTTGACATGATTCTTAACCAGCGAAGTGACTGTTGGAGCTGATCGTAGTACTTTAAACTAGTGATGGGGAGCTCGTGAATGAGTTGTTCAAATGAACGCTTCACTTCAGTGAAGTGTGAACTAACCACTCAATTTCAATGAACTGGTACTTCAAACTCTTCACAGATAGCACACTCCACACTTTTTTCTAGTTCACTCACTCTCTTCCCCTCTCCCACTACATCGGCGCTACGTCACTCATTCTCCCTTCACATCAGTCCTCCCTCTACTGCCTGTCGACGAATCACGCGATGTTTGTGGGGAACGATAGGTTTAGGAGTGGTTGGGGTGGTGAGGGGCGAGGGGAAGGCAGCGTCAGCTGCTACGTGCAGTGCTGACATTACTCGTGACTATTCGTGCAGTTATACTTCGCGTCTACGGGTAGCCTACCGTTGGCAGCGCTTGCAGACAAATGAATATTAGATATAAACGAAGGGGCTGGCTGTGTGAGCACGCACAACCAACATGAAAATAAAAGGTTTGTTAATAACACTGAAAGAGGGATTTTACCTAAAATCGTACCAATGACTAGAGGTGACAGTTTACGTTTTGAATCTGGAGGGTTATTATTCTCAACAAAAATAAAATCTACAGGAAAACTTCTGAATAATTACTTAACGTAGGTATATAGACTGTGACAGTGGTAAACATACTCATTCTATTTTGGATTAAATTTTACAAGGAACATAAAATTGGACTGCATTTCGTTGGTAGCCCTATTTTTCAGTTCATGAATACAACAAATACTATTTCATTTGGCAGATAACGACTTTTTTGGACGCTTCATGAGAAAATTTCGAGCAAGATTAAATGTAATACCTTCTTTATATGTGACAGGCTTCTCTGTTTATCTTTTCTTTGTCCCCTTCGACCATGCTCTCTTTAAGTTAACTCAGACGCTGTAAGAGCGTAAAACGTTGCGTGCACGTTAGTGCATAGTTCGGCCATCTGTTGGTAAAATTATGAAGTATTACGAAGCTTCATTGTACGAGCGAGGCGAAGCGAGCGTAGCAGCGGTTGAGCGGCGAATGGGCAACTTCGACAGGCTTCCGTACTTCACGAATGAACTACTTCATTTGAACGCTTCACGGCAAAGAGTGAAATAAATGAAGTACTTCACTGGAATGAACGAGTTCGACTCATCTCTACTTTAAACGTTACACAGTCGGCGCGAATTCAATAGGCACGCTGCGGCCCTATTCAAACGTGCGCGCGCATTTCCCCTCCCTCCCTTCTCCGCGACCTTGCACCTGCTCGCGAGCACGTGCCTGAGCAGACGCGAATACTCGCGCTCAAAACCGGCCAGTTGTTAAGCCCTGTCTTAGAGGCTAAGATTAACTTCATCAAGAGAAACCACAGACCTTGCTGCGACTGGCAGTCGTTTGTTTTGAAACGTAAATAGTTTAAAAATATACGCACTGCTCATCAAGGATCATGTCCCGCCATAAATACTCATTTTCAATCTCCGAACACACTCTACCGCCTACATAGTTGTGACCCGAAAGGTTTGGAAACCGTGGGTCTTTATCCCGACGCTATCGTAAGAGTTCTGTTGGCAACTCACCCTGGTTACCATGTTAATTTCATGTGGGTGATGTTATATGAACACGTTCTCGCAGCAGCGCTCGCTACACGAGGATTTTCATTAGTGCCTGTTACTGACGCATTTCAGACATGGCTCTCGCTCTGATCATTCGGAACTGATCGTGTGACTGAAATACGAGATGCAACGTGTAAAATAAGTGCGACGAAAGAATCAATGCAGTGCTTATATGGCAATAAAAAAGCCCATTCTGACCTTAATTATCCTACTAACGCTGCTTTACAGCAAAAGTAAGTGTATTCAAGGAAGAAATGTACTTACCCTGGACTGCCCATGGAAATCTCAACACGCAACCCAATTCTAACTGAATGTAAAAATTAAGAACCAGCGTTGTTCTTGTTTTGGAAGCAATTATCTATAGACCGCATTAGAGGTCGTTGCTGATAAATTCAGGCCCCTCCAACCGTGTCATAAACTGTTACTCCGGAATGAGTGGCATATCAGTGCTAAAAAACCAGCTAATGACGCAGATGTGTTTAAAAGGAAATATTTTACGATATCTGTGACTGCGCTACAGTTGCCAAATGGGAGCTTCCTTATTATGCGTTGGCCAAGGCCTTGCAATCATCCCTGGAATGTTTTACTGCTGAATAACTGATCTCCATGTTTCTTCTGGAGTCCTTAATTCGAAGAAAATGGGGTTCAGTATATGCTAGGCTCACTCATTACAATCCTTACTAACTGGCATTCGAAATTTTAAACTGACTATATGGTGCCAGCACCTAATGTTCCCCACCAAGCTATCGACGGAAGTGAGATGTTTTGAACTAGTCTAGCCTGAGACAACAATAGGGCACAATTCACCTGTTTGTTGACTTACTATGATTGACTATTGGGCGCTCAATGTCGTGGCTATTTGAACTCTTAAACAATCCCAGACAAATATGGTTTAAATATCTGAAACGCATGTATCCCCAGCTGAACATCCCCTCACAGGGCCACTCGTCCCTTCTAGCAAATCATCGATGATTTTCTAGCAAATCATCGATGATTACACGAACACTCATCCTCAGCAACAGAAACTCCAAAATTTTTAAGTAGTCTGTAGCACATTCTAGTCATCGTCTTGTAAATTAGAGAAATGATCAGTACGAACATTAACTGCAATAAAAATACCATCAGTTAAAATGTTGCGCGTAGATTTCTGTATCCCACCAAAATAAGGAAATTATAAAAATCAAGAAGACTATTCGCGACAACCTTTCTTTGAACAGGACAGAGTTAAAAACCTATTGTAAGGACGGAAGATTAGAGTTCAACGTGTAAAGCAGTGTCATTAGAGACGGACGACAAGCCCAGATTGGGGAAGCGTGACGAAGGAAACTGAGCACGCTCTTTTGAAACAAACTATCCCAGCACTTGCCTTAGTGATTTAATGAAATGAAGGTGAATGTAAAGCTGTATGTCCGGGCAGAGATCTGAACTGCAACTCTCCAGAATACGAGTCGCATACGGTGTGCTACCACTGCGCCACTTCGCTCCTCTGTGTCCAACATAGCCAAAACATAACACCATTGGCAATCACCATAACAAAGTTCCTTACGACATGCAATGATTTTGGGAACTGAATTACCTTAATGAACTTGTTGATAATGAATTAACTATAACGTGAGATAACGCCCTGGAAGTGCGCGTTTGACCCCTCCGTTAGGGGGAGGGAAGGGGCGTGGGCGGCGGCCAAGGTACTTTTTTTTTCCTGCGGTGTTGTCACCTTAATATCATGCCCAATCTGTCTCTGGCTAATGGATAATTCTGGCGTGCATTCCGTCTCCCTAAACCTGTCACTTTCCGGTAACAGACTGATTGTATCTGTTTGTGTTTCCTTTCAATACTGAGGCGTCCTGTGTGTTTAGAAGTTCAAGCTGCCAGATGAAGGCAGTATGTAGAGTTAGGTGACATCCGCAACTGTAAGCAAAGCAATAACGATATTACGTCAAAACCATCCCCGCGGTGAGTTACATCCATTCACCTGCAGCATGGCAATGGTACCCTGTACATTTTAGTTCCAACGTTAGCATAGGTGTCTTCCTATATAAAATCGCGCTAAAGGTTTACAGCCACGTAATTTCTGGACAGGTCAGCGTGCGACACTTAACCCCATCAGTTGAGTTCTTTTTCAAATCTGCGAAGAGGTGAAAGTCACTAATTGTCAAAATCGAAAAAGAGAATAGCTCAGAACAGCAGGATAATTTCGGTAACGCATTGATCCTCATTCCTTTCAACCTTTTAAGAATCATTTAGCTGGGTAGCATCGAATAGATGCAGTAGTTCAGTACGATTCCTTCACGATAGAGATTTTTTAAGTTGTTGACTTCCTTGTAGGCACCAATGCCTTTGCGAAAAGCTACAGCAATCGTTGGAACAAGCTTGATGAAGCCTCCTGGAATATTAAACCTGTGAGGCAAACGCAGAAACATACAAGGATCCGGATCCGTGTCCCAGTCCGACGCACTGTTCCAATCCAACGACAAGTTCAGAAACAGCGGACACACTGCTGCACAAAGATTGATTATGGCTGACAATGTTTAGAAGTGCTGAGTACCCGTGCCATATTTCAGTGTAACCGCTTAATGAACCCTGGAAGCGAGGGCTCTTGTTGCATTACTGTCCGTAGTAAACTTACATTTCTTTACTGCAATGAATTTTTTACGACTTTACTCAGTACGAACCGCAGCCAACTTACTCTATCCGCAAAACTTGCCATCTGATTCTGCGTGCAGTTGCATATTTTTTGAAACAGGGCGGAGTGCTTCGTAATAACTGCACCTGCCGAAGTTGCAAAGGTACTACTTCAGTCTCGAAGTTTTCATACTCGGGATCGTGTAGGAACAAACCGAATGATGCCTACTATTAACTGAAGTGCCTTTTTAAGGAGGTGTCACGGTTTGACGTTTCACATATACGATATATTTAGACATAACAAGAACTCCGTTAGAATTTA
The DNA here is from genome assembly GCF_023864275.1 of Schistocerca cancellata. Classification (NCBI taxonomy): domain Eukaryota; kingdom Metazoa; phylum Arthropoda; class Insecta; order Orthoptera; family Acrididae; genus Schistocerca; species Schistocerca cancellata. The sequence continues at coordinate 1,097,499,146 of NC_064626.1, read as the reverse complement.
GGGATATTTTTCACCTACCTAGCAATCACCAGTCGCGCCCCCTTAACCCGCTGTGACGCAGGTTAACTACGTCAGCTAACGAGTTCCTTCTCTTTGACGAGTTTCTATTCCAGGCAACAGCTAATGTCTTGCCGCGAGTGTTGGAATAACGCGCTATGTCACAATAGAACGACGTCAACAGGAAGTACTTTCCTCCAGTGTTAGCTATGAAAAACTGTAAATCAATGCAGTATATTGGTGGCGACAACTTCTGGCTACAAGTCCAATTTTTTTTTTTTTTTTCCTGACTCTTCAAAGGCCGTCTCAAAATCATGGCCGCCAGGATAGAACAAATTATAAGGCGTTACGGCAAAATGTAGTATAAGATTCCTATAAATGCACCTCCTGTTCATTAAAGTATAGTCACCATAAATTTCTATGCTTCTCTGGTACCGATAAACACACCTTTTTATGTTGCACTGCATTCAACTGCCTTGGCTTTCATCTAGCCCTGAGCTTACCATTTAATTGTTCTCAAAATATTGGGACGCAAGATATTTCTTGAGCTACAGAATGCTGATTCCACTGTAAGACATCCATGTCCAGCATCAGTAAAGATACCGAAAGAAAGGAAAATTCGCGCGTCACGCCTCCAATTCTGTAAGTCACACGCCACATGATTGTTTATCTTCAGTTGTTTGAATTTTGTCACAGGCGGCTGGAACAATATTACAAATTTTGCAAGAAAGGGATACCAGGGTTTGGAGGACGATGTCATTAGAGTACTACCTCGGATCGGCCGCGGATGAGGAAGTAAGTCTGCCACGTCCTTTTTCACAAGACCCACCCCGGCATTTCCCTTCTGCGATTTTGGGGAAAAAGGCGGACTCGAGAGTACAAATTCGATCGCGAACAGTTCTTTCATCTAAAATGGCAACCGTATTTCTGCATTCGATTAAACAAATCGGCGCTCCCAATAGATAGCTTAGTAATTTACCATAAAGAATTAACCCTTTCGGTCATGGCGTCCTTACAAAAGGATATACTAAATAAATGCTTACAAGGGAACCTCCCCATCGCACCCCCCTCAGATTTAGTTATAAGTTGGCACAGTGGATAGGCCTTGAAAAACTGAACACAGATCAATCAAGAAAAAAGGAAGAAGTTGTGTGAAACTATGAAAAAAATAAGCAAAATATACAAACTGAGTAGTCTATGTGCAAAATATGCTACATCAAGGACAGAGTGAGATCAGGAGCGCCGTGGTCCCGTGGTTAGCGTGAGCAGCAGTGGAATGAGAGATCCTTGGTTCAAGTCCTCCCTCCAGTGAAAAATTTAAGTTCTTTATTTTCGCAGTTATGATCTGTCCGTTCGTTCATTGACGTCTTTGTTCACTGTAATAAGTTTAGTGTCTGTGTTTTGCGACCGCACCGCAAAAACGTGCGATTACTAGACGAAAGGACGTGCTTCTCCAATGGGAACCGAAAACATTTGATCGCAAGGTCATAAGTCAACCGATTCCTCCACAGGAAAACACGTCTGATATATTCTATACGACACTGGTGACGGCATGTGAGTCACATGACAGGAATATATTGTCGACCCACCTAACTTGTACACTTGGCGAATAGGTAAAAAGATTCTTCTACCTTGCCCGATTTAGGTTTTCTTGTGGATGTGATAATCACTCCCAAAAAAGTGATGAAAACATAAGAGATTGTCACATAAACCGCAACAAATGACTGAGACAGTCGCACAATTTTCCCTGTGCTCTGTCAAAACATATGTTTTTAACGTTTTCAAATTTTTCCGTGTGTAGACCGTCAAATCCTGCATATGTCGAAGCAAATCTGAACATGTCCTGGAATTTTGGAGAACGAAGTTGATTGTGTGTGTGTGCCTGAACATTGATAATTGTCTGAAAATAAAAAATTAAAATTTTCACTCGGGGGAAGATTCGAACCAAGGACCTCTGGTTCCACAGCTGCTCACGGTAACCACAGGACCACGGCGCTACTGAGGTAATTCGATGCCTAATGTTACATATCTTTATCATGGACTACTCAGTTTGTATATTTCGCTTATTTTTTCATAGTTCCACACAACTTCTTCCTGTTTTCTCGATTGATCTGTGTTCAGTTTTTCAAGGCCTATCCACTGTGCCAACTTATAACTAAATCTGAGGGGGGTGCGACGGGGAAGTTCCCTTGTTAGTATATTAAAATTCGTTAAATTATATCATTCGTGATTGTTGTTCTCATATTGTCGTAAGCATAGAGTTTATTTGAGAACAGTGTCGACATATCCTGCAATCTGTGGTACCATAAAACAAAACAATGTGCACAGCCACATGGACGTTTCCCAGTAATCTCTGTACGTCCCGTCAGCCGGTTAATATCTTCTGAGTTCAGGTAAAAAAAAAAAAAAAAGTCCTTAAAAAGGTGCATTCTTGAAGGTGAAAACTAAAGGTGTCTTTAAGAACGAAAGGAAACTGACATGTTTGTGACTTTATACAAGTCTCCAAATGACGACACTGTGAGTGAAAGTCTGTAATAGCATAGAAATTTATGACATTATATCGTTGTCTTTTCCACGTGCTTTGCATCCGGGCATGGAAGGGCGATAACCATGCCTATTGGGCCTTTAGCGGGCTTTGGACCCGAAGACAACATGCAGTTAGCTGCTATTGAAACCGAACACGATTTTCGAAAGCCATTTTCGCCGGTTTACAGCTGATTTTGCAACCTGAATCATACTCTATCTTTTAGGTGCTGAAGAAAATCTATACGGCCGTGTGACCACCCCAAAATAGACATAAAATTAATTTAGCGGCTTTTTCATCTGGGATACTCAGATGTACGTTTTTTATGAGTCTTTTGTAATAGCATTTTTTATTTGGGTTCTGGAGAGCCCCTTATGCTGATAATGAACAAGACCATCCTAAAATAGGTACTGCGCCAGAAAGCGATGTGGTGGACTTGTCGATCTACAGTGGTATCACAATTTTGGATAATTAACACCTAAAAAAATATACGATGGAGGAAAAGAGGACTAACTTATCGAATGGTATAAATGTTACTCTTGAGCCATTGGATAACCTTTGAAGAGTCCCTACCAATTTTTTTAAAACTATTTAACTTACGTTCTTGTGCAGAAATGTGGAATGCACAAATATTTCGCAGCTAGGTATCTCCCAAATAGCAGACATTATGTGAATTAACCGTTTCTTAAAATTGAGACAGAACTTCCACTGTGTTGACATAACAAGTGATCCTGACGAAAATGATATATTTTGGAAAATCAGACCAATATACAATTCCATAAGAGAACGGTTGCTGAGTTTACCAACATAAGAACATCTTCGTGTCGATGAGCAAATGATGCCTTTCAAGAGATCATTGAATGTAAAACAATATGTGAAGGGTAAACCGAAACCATGGGGAATAAAAATATTTGCAGTCTGTGGAACAAGCGGTCAAATGTTTGATTTTATAAAATATCAACACTCTACGACAGAACTTGATCCAGCAATGTTAAAAATTTTTGGTCTTGGTGCATCTGTAGTGTAGCAGAAAGAATCAATAAAACAAATGTGCTTCTCATTTTCGATAACTATTTCTTAAAGCATAGTCTCCTGGAGTACCTGAGAAATAAGAATGTGTACGCAGTATGTACGGTGCGTCAACAACGTGTCAAGAACCCATCATTTTCGAGGGACAAAGACATGGAGAAACGTGTTGAGGCTCTGCTGAGGGACGGATAAGTGAAGATGGAGAAGTTATAGTAACAAAGTGGTATGACGATAAGCCAGTGGCAATGGCGTCGAATCTTGTGGGAATTGGAAACAAGGATGTGTATAGAAGAAGGGATAAAACTGAAGAGAAATATGTTGAGATCGACCGACCAAAAGTTATTCAAGTTTACAATCAACATATGGGAGGGATCGACAAGATGTGTTTTCTGATCACAATTTATCGCACATTCATCAGATCGCGGAAGTGAACGATTCGCATGTTTGCTCATGCAATTGATATTGCATGTGTAAGTGGATGGATTGAGTACAAGAAAAACAAATCAGAATTAGGGGTTCCTAAAAATAAGACCCTTGATTTGCTTCACTTTAGGGCAAGTGTGGTCAAAGTACTGACAAAAACAGGTAAGTCATCTGCCAGGAAACAGGGACGTTCCAGTAGTGAGAGTCCAATGCCATCTCCAAATACTTCAAAACGAGCCAATGCGGAACTTCGTCCAGAAGCTGATGTTCGTTTGCACAACGTTGGGCATCTTCCACTGATTAGTGACAAAAAATAGAAAATGAAAATTGTTTGTTTGATTATCATTCTTCACCAGTGTAAAACCATAGTAATGCACATAATCATTTAAGCTTTGTGTAATTTATGTATTTTGATGAAATAAAATCAAATAAAGCACTTAGATTTTTCGACTTATACTGTACCCACTTGAGCACTATGTCCTCATTTGGGAATGCGTTGTATCCCCCCTCGGGGGGGAGGGGGTGGACATTGAATATTTTAGATATCTGAAAAATCATAATTTAATTCGAAGAACTGGATAGCAAAGCCATAATGTTTTTTCGGAAAAAAAATTCGTGGCCGAAAGGGTTGAATATGAAACACCGTTAAAAAAATAGCGTTTTCCGTGTGAACTACCAAGCAGGCAAAGTGCTTACTCATCGACCAGCACAATTAAACAAATACATAATTTTTTGTTGAAGTATAGCGACAAAGACGCGCTCCGTGCACATTTAACCATGATGTTCGTGTCCGCATGGAAACGTATCAGTTACAGCGGTGCAGTAATGACACGTAAACACTCAGTTCGCTGTAGGCTTTCATAGGAGTACACTGTTTTGTACGTATTTGAAAAAACTACACAATTTCACTCCACAACGACAAAATATTTTCTAGTGCCACCATACCACGTACAGCGAACGCATGTCACCAATTAGTCAACGTCGGACTGGGATTCTTAAACACACACTTGTTTCCAAATGAACTCTTCTTTCAATTGAGTCGAGTGCGCACTCCTATGGCACCGATTCAATGTACCCTGCTGTCACCGGTTTCTCTAAATTCCTACCAGTTTTGCTGCAAATCAGTATTAAGCGGCAAAATGCGGAAGAAACTGTACTATAAATTACACCCTTCGACGATGATAAATAGATTTTTTTTTAACCATGGTCTTGTTGATGTTATTACTTTGCAAATATAAGGAACCAAACTGTATGTTACGCTGGAGTGTTTAATACCCAGTGTTAAGCCTAATACTTATCACCTCATCACGCGAGAAATGTGTGTCCTTTTCTAGGGTACCAACTACACTGCCATCATCGGTAAGTAGTTTACAGGAATCATAGAAAATCTTAATCTCTATATCATGAAGGGGATTTTGACCTCAGCGCATTATCATCCGCTTGGTGTTTTATGGAGCAAGTGGTTAGATGAAGACCATGTTCAAAGTTTCTTTCACTCCCTTTCCACGTGAGGAACACTTCAATCAAGAAGAGAATATTGACAAAAATCTGAAGTTCCCAAGTGAAAAATGTACACGCATGCAGTTTAAGGAGACATTCTTCCACGATGAAAAGCAATTATGTTGGTGGCAAGCTATTCAATCAAAATGAATGAATTCTCTACAACAAAACAAAATATGTCTAATGTAAAGCAAGAACTACAACAACATCTACGCTTTCTTAGATTAATATTTCGTTATTACTATCACTGTTTCAATAGTTTTTGACATATCTGTCGTGCAACAAATGGAGGTTGGCGCAGGCGTGCGGGAACATGTTTGGCTAAATAATACGAGAAGAACGTCGCTTTCTTTTCTTTTTTCCAAAAAGAGGCTGTGTGCATGCGTATCATTACTTCATCCATCGTCACTATAATAAAAAAAAGCACTTGACAGGAGCTAGTAGTACAGATACTCGGCGCATGCTCACTCTGTGTTTATACGCGACGTGACACGTCACCTAACATCCTGCTGCTCCTAACGGCAGGGGATAACAAATCACGTCGCTAATTCCCGCTCCTCAAGGCGCAAATATTTGCATATTCAAGCTGTGTCAACAAACTTCTCAACTGGTTTTCGGAAGCCTTTGAGCTGAGCTTCTGTTCACAGTTCTGACCAACAAGTCAGCCACAAACCAAACAGTCACAGCACCACGACATCTCTAAAGTCTCTCAGATCGCGAGAAGGAAGGAAGATTCGAGTTTAACGTCACGAAGGAGGCACCGCGGCATTCGCCAGAAGTAATTTATGGAAATCAAGGAAAACCTAAATCTGGATGACCAGGCAGGGATTTCAACCGTCGTCCTCCTGAATGCGAGTCTAATGTCCTAACCACTGCGACACCTCGCTCGGTAAGCTGAACAGGCCCTTAATACGAACATCTCAGATAAATTACCAGTGCAGCATGTGACTGCTTCGTAAAATATCACAATACACTTAAGAGCGAATGAGCTTTGAAATAATGTGTAGCATACAAAGCATCGTAGTCTAACCAGTCAGTGTCTACAACACACAGCTGGTACCGGCTACGCAATGGAATAGTAGAGTCAGAGTTATTTGTTGTAACTGAGCGATTGATAGTATATTTTTGCCTTTAAAACCATGTGGATAACCTTTATGTCCCGAAGTATCCAAAGACCCTTCGAGAACGTCACCCACTACCACGAAGTAGCCGTAGCAGACGTAGTGCAACAGCTATTAAGAATTGGATTAGGAGGAAACTTGCAATGCCAAATCGAACTTCAGAGGAAACAAACCTTACAGATTTGCTACAACCAGACTAGAAGCTACATCCAAACGCCAGCTGATATTCCGTGCACTACAGAACATTGAACAGAAGTCCAACACTGACGGACTTCCTGACCTATCTTAAGGATATGCATTAAAAACTTGATAACCATTCAAAAGACGTGGTTTCAGAATTATCTTTGTGATGTTTTATCTCGAGGAGAAGCATTAATTTCGAGATAGGACTTCGGTCTGCCACCGTAATTTATCTACCGCTACAGATTTCACGCCTAACACGCCAGGCAAAAACCTTGACGTAGCTGAACTTCAGGAAACTGAGCAGCTTTTCGTCTTTGATTAGTAACAAAAACTTCTGTCCATTTTTATCTTCCAATGTAAAAAGTTTTACATGGATTAGAGCAAAGAAGAAACTGTTGCGTGGCTTCTCGTTCGGACGACATCTGACAAAACAGTTCAAGCTATCAGGTTTTTGGTAGTATGGGTCTTTTAAGTATCCATAAACGAATCTAGTTTCCTCCGCTTGCACTTCACAAAAGAGCATCAATACAACTTCGAGTTTGAACACTTCTACGCATACCTGATTCGCATTACGGTTTTAAAAATTTGGCAATTAACGCAGCCGATCTAAAAACCATTTCTTTATATTAGCAGTAGTTAAGTGGTGGCGAAACGTTCCTGATCACCAGTCTTTGCGCCAGTTCATCGATTAAAATCCGAACCTATGAGCAGTGTCTCATAAAGTGAGGACATTTGACAGTGTTGACAGTGACTCCTTCGTCTGATGAGACGTTAATCTGGGGCACCCTCTTGGTGCTGTTCGGAGGAATAAGCAATGTGCCGGCCGGGAATTCCACCCTCTATCATCATCATCATCATCATCATCATCATCATCTAAAATACAAACATAACTTTACAATATACAGTCATCTATTACACCACCTACACTCTACTATTACACATGCGACAAGTCTCTCATATCCTCAAAGGAAAGGGGCCAATACCGAGCGAGGTGGCGCAGTAGTTAGCAGCCTGGACTCGCATTCGGAAGGACAACGGTTCAAACCCGCGTCTGGCCAGCCTCCTCCAGGTTTTTCGTGATTTCCCTAAATCGTTTCGAATGCCGGGATGGTTCCTTTGAAAGGGCACGGCCGAATTCCTTACCCATCCTTCCCTAACCTGATGACACCAATGACCTCGCTGCTCGGTACCCTCCCCCAAACCAACAAACGAAAGGGGCCAGTGTCACGGAGGAAGGGCAATGTTTACGACAAGCGGCTGAATCCACCCCTTGGGACCAACAGTGCCATTCGACATTTACATTTATTTAAATTATAGTAGCAGCAAAAGCTATCAGTAGGTTATGAAACATAGACATAAATATTCTCCATTCTATTTTCAAAAATCACGTTAATTCTCTATGTCTATATATTTTAGGGATTATCTATCCGCAAAACGAGGATAATGGAATGTAGTCGAATTAAGTATGGTGACGCTGAGGGAATTAGATTAGGAAATGAGACGAAGTAGTAAAGGAGTTCTGCTATTTGGGGAGCAAAATAACTGACGATGGTCGAAGTAGAGAGGATACAAAATTTAGACTGGCAATGGCAAGGAAAGCTTTTCTGAAGAGCAGAGAAACTTGTTAACATCGAGTATAGATTTAAGTGTCAGGAAGTCGTTACTAAAAGTATTTGTATGGAGTGTAGCCATGTGTGGAAGTGAAATATGGACGATAAAGAGTTTGGACAAGAAGAGAATAGAAGCTTTCGAAATGTGGTGCTACAGAAGAATGCTGAAGATTAGATGGGTAGATCACGTAACTAATGAGGAGGTATTGAATAGGATTGGGGAGAAGTTTGTGGCACAACTTGACTAGAAGAAGGGATCGGTTGGTAGGACATGTTCTGAGGCATCAAGGGATCACCAATTTAGCATTGGAGGGCAGCGTGGGGGGTAAAAATCGTAGAGGGAGACCAAGAGTTGATACACTAAGCAGATTCAGAAGGATGTAGGTTGCAGTAGGTACTGGGAGATGAAGAAGCTTGCACAAGATAGAGTATCATGGAGAGCTGCATCAAACCAGTCTCAGGACTGAAGACCACAACAACAACAACAACAACAACCTCTGTTGCCGACTATTACCGTTCTTATGTATATACTGTGAGCTAATTATACCCTTCTTCCTAGAGCCAAATGAGTATTCGGGAAATAAAACATAAATGAAGTACCAATAGACGGATTTGTTCACTTTACTGGTACTACTGCAGGGTGAAATATTTTTTTCCTCTTGCAGTGTCAAATTTGAGCAAGAACTTAACTTTTTGGCGTCATCAGGACTCAAGTGCTTACTCAAATTAGACGATGCCAAGTGACCGCAATTTTTTTTCTAAGTCGAGAGCAATACTACTTTCATTATTTCATGTTTCTTTGCGACACGTTAAACTCAATTTTATGTGGGTGTAAATTACATAAAACTTACAATTAATCATACAACTACGTAATCTAAAATACGCGGAATTTTTTACGGGATGCGGCTGAGGAGTGTCCGGGAGAAGGGAGCGAAAGATGGACAGAGTACAAGTTGGTCACCACTTAGGACTGCGTGCTACCGCTCATTCACTGTAACTAAGAAAAAGACTAGTGTTCAGTAAACGTTTCTATTTCGTACTTGTTAACTTATGTCATGTTACATCATGCTGCATCGCTTCGTTGACAGCTGTTCACCGTATGAGAAAGTATTTGCACCGTACATTAGCACTATGAAATATGACTATTTGGTCTCTCACTGGACATAGGTTTCCGGTGTTATCATCTGTCTAATCAGTGATCTCCACCGTTTGCTCGCAGTGTTTTTATGAAGTTCTTTACGTAAGACTTGGTACCTCTTACGTTACAATGAATTTCGGCAGTTTGTAACAAACCTGTTTTAGATGTTGTGTCCATGGTTATGTAAACGTGCTTAAATTGCAAGCTCCATTTATACGAATTTTCGTACCGATACGGCCAAAGGAGTGGATAAATGGATAGTGTCTTGAAAACATTACACAATATACGTCAGAAAAAAATACATTTTATTAATGTACTCAAATCAGATATCCTGGTGGGGCGGGGGTCCATTAGGAAATGAGACACTAAATGTGAAGTAGCAGACAAGTTTGGGCAACAGAGTAACTAATGATCGAAGTAGTGACGGCAAAATACGGACCGGCTAAAGTAAGGTAATTACTTCTGAAAAAGAGGAATTTGGTGACATGTAATTTAAGTGTTGGGGAAGTCTTTTCTGCATTTATTCGCCTTGAGTGAACTCTCGTTGGGAAGTAAACCGTAGAGGATATGCAGTTCAGACAAGAAAAGAAGCTGTGCCATTTATGCCCCCAAGCGCCCACCATTTTTAAACTAGGTTTCATCGTACAGTATAGTAAGGTTCACGCCGCTGTAAAGTCAGCAGGCAGTTACGAGTAGTAGCACTCCCTGTCCCATAAAACAGTAGACGATCAAGGAGCGTGAGAACTGTGGGGTGAGTTGAGTCTAGTCGTACTGGAGCGCAAAGAGAAAGTTTTTGAGGAACATTGCGAGGCTTTGCGGCAAACGTGTAGCTTTGTTTATTAATATTAACTGTTTAAATACGACTCCCACTAGACTGTTGACATCATCCAAAATTGCAGCTACCTAAATGTGATGTCAGTAACTTCAAAATCAAGCTCAAGTTTTAATTAGAGTTTTATATCATGTTGTCAGTCAGTGGCTGAAGAAGCCGGTCAGTCGGAAACGCGCTCTGCGTATGCACGCGCGATACACTAAAAGTTAACTCGCTACTCAGCCTTAGACTAGTATTCAGGCCGACACTATGCATTTACTACGACTGCACTTTTGTGAAATTAAACTTAAATGAAGATATTATTTGGCCTCAGAGTACGTTTCTGTGCGATCTTGTGCGATCGTTAAAGTCGTGTAGAGATTCTTTTAAAAATTTGCAACAGTGATCGATAATAAGTGAAGATTAGGTTCCGCTAACCTCGATTCAAGTATTACCTTTACATTGGCTCTAAATCCTGATTTTCCCCTTATTTTTAGTAAAATTAGGTGGTATCCTTGTTTCTAGACTATCATTCAGTTAGTGTTGAGACTTTCCCCACTTGCCACTCCATCATCGACAGCCGATTGCATGCATATTCGGGCCCACGACCGGCGGGGATGAACACTGGGGACATCGCGACAGCTTTAAACGACATGAGGTAAGCCAACCTCCTCTTAAGGAACTTGAAGGTGTGCTGGGCCTTCTCTTTACGAGTTGGTCAACGTAGCCCTCCACATGCAACAATTTGTGAGGAACAACTTGCGCAGTTATTATGTCCGACCCAGCAATGTGTCACGGCAGAAACACTGTATACCTCAATCTAGTTAATTAGTTAGGCATTGGGGAATTCGAAAGGAACCGCTACAAAGCTTTTGAAGTATGGTGCTATGGAAAAAATGTTGAATATTATATGTGTGGTCCGCGTAAATGATGAGGTGGTACTGAATCTAATTCAGAAGAGGAAATTTATGGCAAATAAACTTGACTAAAAAGAAGGATCAGCCGACAGCGCACATTCTGGAGCGTAACAATTGCAGAGGGGGACCAAGAGATGATCATTGTAACCAGGTTCAAATGGACGTGGGTTGTTGTAGTTATTCTCAGATGAACTGGCTTGCTCAGTATATGCTAGCGCAGAGGGCTACATCAAACCAGACTGACTGTAGATAACAATTACAGGTGATATAAATATATTGAGGTTTTATGCTAGTGAAAGATACTCTTTAAATACATTATGTTAAATGTGATACCGCTCTCCACAGAATGACTATTTTCATTGTTCAAAAAATGGTTCAAATGGCTCTGAGCACTATGGGACTTAACTTCTGAGGTTATCAGTCCCCTAGAACTTAGAACTACTTAAACCTAACTAACCTAAGGACATCACACACATCCATGCCCGAGGCAGGATTCGAACCTGCGACCGCAGCGGTCGCGCGGTTCCAGACTGTAGCGCCTAGAACCGCTCGGCCACACTGGCCGGCTACTTTCATTGTGTAGCGGAGTGCGCGTTGCACTGAAGCTTTATGAGAAATTAAAACTGTGTGTCGTGCAGAGACTCGAAGCTGGAGTTTTCTTTCATTGCCTTTACACGTAGGAGAAAAGTAAAGGCACAAGTGGAGCTGTGTAGGATGGTCATGTGTCACTGTCCATAGCTCAGTCGGTAAGGACACTGCTCGTTGAAACTATGGTTCCAGGTTCGAGACCTGGCCCGGCAAGTACTTATAAATTTGCCAGAAAGTTTCTATTAAAACTTATTAAAAATATTTCCACTTTCAATCGTTCAAGTAATTTCCTCTTAATTTCCTTCTGTTGTGTACTCAACTTTCCATTTCTTCCAGGGTATCATTATGTGTCATACTTTATTGTTGCCAATTTTCTGGATTCAGTAACACACTCTAAAACAAAGTCTAACTACCCACCGCTAAGGAATTATCCGAATGGGACGAAAATCGGCAGATGCGATGAATAAATGATTACGATTTCAGAAAAATCGGAGGATTTATTCAAGAGAATCACAAATTGAGTAACTCAATAACGCGATAATCCACCTCTGGCCCTTGACATCAATTGAGGGAGCTGTTTTGATGTGCTCCTGAGGGATATCGTGCAAAATTCTAACCAACTGCCAATTGGCATGATGGATCGTCAAAATCCCAAGCTGTTTGGACGACTATGAATCAATGCTGAGCCGAATATCTGCTAGCCTGTGGGCCACAGGTGGATCAAAGCGTTATTGACTTGCTCAACTTGTGAAGCTCTTTCACTTGAGTAACTCATCCAATTTTTCTGAAATTTTATTGATTTGTTTGTCCATACACGTACATAACACCTAGTTATGATCATTTCATTTTTCGGCGGCCGAACACCCCACAGGGGTCTCCCGGCCGACAATGCCGTACGATCATTTCATTTCACACCTAGCGATTTCCGTCCCACTCAAACAATTCCTTCGTGGTGCCAGGGTGTATACCCGCTATAATTTAAGTGATCTTAACTGTATACATTATTAGGCAAAATAACCGTGAACAGTACGCAGCGCTGAGATTTCCGAGCTTCCTACTCGGATATTTTGCACGTAAGTTAGTACTCACGCGAAGTGAAAACAAATCTGTGCCAAAATGTGTAACGACTAAAAAAATATGATCTCATTATTAGTGTTGCGCCCCCCCTCCCACCTCCCTCTCCCTCGTTTGCTTTTGTCTGTTGTTCAGTTCAAAAGCAGACATATACCAGAGTACCCCATCTTCCGTTTTTTCGTGGCTCACAGGACGCTCCCCTGCCCTCTGCAACTCTCCTACACAAGTGCACCAAGCGCGGGGGATTTTCCAACCGAGTTGGACGGGCGCTCACGGACAGACGGCAATTACGTCTTCAGCTGAGGGTTGCCTTTGTTTGTATGAAGCGCACTGCAAAACGCCGCCATCTCATTTCCCTGGAGAGCAGCTGTTGCTGCTGCTGAAGTGCCCACTGCTCTGTCTCTGAATGGTCTTGTGTGATGTATCTTCAGTGTGCACAGAAGCACGAAGAGAAAACTTCAAAGTGAATTTCACAAAGGATTGCTACGACCTTTAAAGCCACTTTAATAGTTGTTGTCGCTAGATGAAAAGACTAGTACGAGAGCAAGTCGCTGGAAAGTCGTGTGCTGCGCCTTCATCCATGGAAGTAATTTCACTGCTAAGATTTGAGTGTGGGGCAATTGTGATCGTTTGTTGAAGGGGTCGATGGTTGTGGTGTCTAAGATCGGCCAGAAATTATCTAACAGCAGTAGTAGATTCATTAGCAGCCAACAATTAACAAGTCGACCACCAAGCAAGTAAATTGCCGCTTCTTTTGCTTCTATTTGCTTTAAACATCGTTAGAAGGTAAGTGTGACGACTCCCTTTCTACTAACCAACAGAGCAAAAGTTATCAAAATGAGACGTGAAACATTCAAGTATGTGTGGACTAATGGTCCTAAAACTATGTCGCGCGGGGTTGCCGTTCGGCTCCCTAAGTTAGATTAAGTAGTGTGAAAGCCTAGGGACCCATGACCTCAGCAGTTTGGTCTCATAGGAGCTTACCACAAATTAAATTCTAAAACTATCTCCTCGGTGGCGTATGCACCGTTGAGACACAGTCCACGTGAACTAATCGAAACCAATGTCTGTATCTGATTTCCTGGACGCCCTGTAGCTGAGTCGCGTTAAGCCTCTAAGGATGAGCAGTCACACCGACGTGTTAACGTATTTATGATTTATTTATTACAGAAAAAGTGTTTGTGCCACGTGAATATCTAGCTACACATACTTCTCTGGCAGTTCAGCGTAGCATCAAGACATTACCGTTGTTTTGTGATTTTAACGAAGGGGAGAAGAAAAATCCCTAGTTACAGCTGTGATACAAAATGATTTTGTGCATACTTAAGGAAAGAAAGAATCCTATGTGGCAGGTACGCTCGGCACAGCGATAGTGTCTAGAACTTATGCGCGAGTGTAGGCTTTCGCTGTCGTGTCAATAAAACGTTTCCGGGTATGTGGCTGTATCTGCCTGTTGCCAACGTTTTGGTCACTAAGTGGCTTTCATCAGGGTGCTGTATGTACTATTGGGCCAGTGCCACGTTCACATCTAATATAATGTACTTTAGTCCTACTTGTTGCAGCAGCTTTTCGGGATCTTCATTCAACTCCATTTTGGCTGACTGGCAGAAGGGAGAAGCCGGGACTATCAACGATTATTGATAGTTTCCACTGTAATTCCTATCACGTAATATCGGCAAATAAGCGGACCTCTATAACAACACATCAAACTGGACAAGAGCCTAACGCGTGAAGACCACGTCATGACATTAGCAATATAGGGTCCGACATAATTTTTAGACTATCTTCTAATAAATGGAAATAGGTTAACCACCAGCACACAAAAACGAGACTTTTCGAAACCATTCTCCCAGTGATTACATACGGTTCCGTGGTACGGTCGATGGCCTCTGACGCCATCACCACCAAGGTTCGGCGATTCCGAAGCAGATTTATCAGAATTGCCACGGATGCTATTCAGTACCAAACAGGAACTGTATACAAATATAAAGACTGACAAAATCACAAAATCCTCCCGACCATTCAGACCAAGCTACAAAAATTTTCAATGCAACATCATTACTGCCCAACACCACCTTGCGAATCACAGAAACAAATCAACCTGATCCTAAAATAACGAAAGCCAGAATCGTTCATATTTCGTAAATTACCCATCCAATTATAGCACAAGTAATACGACTGACCCTTTCATAATAAAGTCATATTCCCAGTTATTAGACAGAAGGCACGGATCTAAATAAAATCGATCCTTCGAAACAAACGGAGGTTCCAGGCCCACCAGACGAGCCGCCTTGCGCGAGGAGCTGGTCGAGTCTTGCAACGCCACAACGTGGAACTTAATGTTCCAGAGGATTCTGCAACGTGAAACAAATGGACACATCCGATTTTTTGCTTCATGGAAAGGAACGTGGTCACTGAGGTGCAAAATCGCGTTGTACATCAGAAGCACACCGCTTGGGAGACGCCATATTGGTTTTCATCGTGTTTAGTTGAAGCACATATTCGGCGGGCTTTATATTACAACATAAGTCCTATGAACACATTCCGTTTCAGATCACCTGCGCTTGAGATCTCTCGAAAAAATTTCGTTTTCAGATGATTTGTAATAAAATGACGGGAAACATATTAGTGGTAATAAATTTCAGATTTAGTTGTTTTCGTATTATGACTTGCGTGTTATTAAAGTGTGCCGCTTCAAGGCAACGGTGCACGGAAGATATAACAAATACGAGTCTTTGTTGATGTGATCTGTTAAAATTGTCAGCCAATGACAACGACCGTAGAAGCCAACAGCTGTTGTGTAGCAGATAGAGGCGCGGTGTTGCGAAGACAAATGTAGTTGGTTCGTGTTGTGATACAATTTTTTTTATTCGTCTTAGCGTTTTCTGAAAAGATTCTAGGACTTTGTTAATTTACTGGAAGTGTGCTCGTATTTGATTTTACGTATATAGAAGAGCACTGTCTTATCTACAAGAGTGTCTGCACTACTTGCAGTAGGGTATTTTGCACCTTCTCGTTTCAAGTAGTCTTTCACATGTACTAAAATGTCTGCCGCTGAATAGAAGCAGTGATCCAGAAAGAGTGACCTTAGACTTTTGCTAAAAACGAGAATGATGAAATAATTTTTTACGTTATGTGGAAGACTTAATATAAATTTTCATCGTGGTATCTGCAATGTAGGTTTTAGAACTTCCACTTTCTCGCTCTCTTTATTGTTCTCCCAATGGCGGTGTCTCCTTCACTCTTTACTTAGCACTGTTCTGTCACTTACTGATTGGACGTGGAACTTCATTTTTTTTCCTTGTGTCACGTTCCTGGACGTTTACGTTTTTATTTATATATACCACGGACAGAGCAACAGGATTAGCATATGTGGAAGGGAGGAAACGAGTGTTTTCATGGAGCTGCGGAAGCAATTCTGCATAAAAGCAATTCTGCGTAAGTCCATTTTAGTGATTTTGTGTGATTTGGCAGCCAGACACGTCGATACCTGATCAGTCCATTGGTTAGTACTTCTTGCGCGATGTGACACTTTATTTCTCTTTAACGAAGGACGTCTCTATCGCATGATCCTTGTTTGACGTCCACTTACCTGTGATTTAAGTCTATATCGCACTTTTGAAGATGATAGATTCCTCTTTTGAAACAGGTAAAGTTAAATAAATAACTTTTGTTCAGCTGCCGATTGATTTACTAGTTTTTATTTTGGTGAAAAGCTTACACAATGCCATTACGTATAATTCTTTTTCCAGTGAACCCTTCACTGACTATGTTTGTTGACACTTTGATCTATTTTTTGGGTTCAAATGGCTCTGAGCACTATGGGATCTATTTTTTGGGTCTTTTGGAAGTAGAAAGCACACCTCTGCTTCTTTTCTGCTACACGGTAACTGCACTACGCAATGAGAAAATGTTCCTGACTATCCTTAACGTAAACTCCTACGAGTAGTGTACCAAGTCGTCGTAAAACAGATGTAATAGCCTATCAGCTCATATCAGGAAAGTAGAAGAAAGCTTCTATCGGAGCACAAAAAAGTAAATATACTCCTTTTTAAGAGACTGACTGAGAAGTGGGGCACCAGTTGTCTCACTCTACCTTCCTTAGCACCTTTCAAAATTTTCCTTAAAGTTTTGGGATGCGAACATATTCGCGCTCCTTTTAATATGCAGCTCACCTCTCACTCACACGAGCTCCCCAAAAGTAACTCATTCACACCCACTAGGCTATCGCTGTATGGCGCTCATACCCATCCACTCCCACTTGCCCATTCTCGCTTACTCATTCATTCCAACTCATTTTGTCATTACAGAGACAGTCACCTTCGTTCTTTCCTACTACTACTGTCTCCTCTCTCTGTCATAGTCTCCTTCTTGTTCTCTCTTACTGCTGCTGTATCATTCATTCCTGCTGTTGCTGACTTTTCTCACTGTCACTATCTCTATCTCTGTCTTTGTCTTCCTTGTTGTCTCTTTATCACTGGCTCTCACCCACTTCCACTTTCTCGTTCTCTTTATTGTTCTCCCACTGGCGGTGTCTCCTTCACTCTTTCCTTAGTACTGTTCTGTCACTGACGACTACGTTCCACTGCCACTGTGCCCCCCTCTTTCTCTCTCGCTGCCACTGTCTCTATCGCTCTTACTACACAAGAATCACTGACTAATATCGTCCCGTCCAGTATTTATCACTTTTCCGCCTCTTTCCCATTTCCACTGTCTCCTTCGCTCTCAGCATAAAAAAGCGCAAATATGTTCGCATGCCAAATTTTTTGGGAATTTTTTTTATTAAAGGTGCTAACGAAGGTAGAATGAGGCAGCTGCTACCCAAATTTTCAAAAATGGTTCAAATGGCTCTGAGCACTATGGGACTCAACATCTTAGATCATAAGTCCCCTAGAACTTAGAACTACTTAAACTTAACTAACCCAAGGACATCACACGCACCCATGCCCGAGGCAGGATTCGAACCTGCGACCGTAGCAGTCCTGCGGTTCCGGACTGCAGCGCCAGAACCGCTAGATCACCGCGGCCGGCCCCAAATTTTCAGCCAGTCTTTTAAACAAAAGTATGTGCCTTTTTTGTGCTCCGATAGGAGCATTTTTCCGCTGTTCTTTTCCCTGCCACAGCAGGGCATGTCACTTACATGAAGACAATTTTATAGCTTAGTAGAATTTGATAGTTTACCTATCTGAAACTGAAATAATGCAAAACTAATTCTGCATCTAACACCGGAATTCACGTGCACAAAAGTAGGGTTGTAAGGGAGCAGGACCTTAGAAATATATAGTAATACTTTCAACCATCTGCTGTTCATAGCTGTCGTGCAATCCAATGCTCGGCTTTGGTACGAAAAATATAGTAAAAAACACTTTTTCAGGTTTTCTAAGGAACCACCCATGAATTAACGATGTCTTCAAAAGCCCTTTAAACTCTGCCGTAGGCCGCATCAAATGCAACAAGAACAACCGATTTGCTCCATTTGCCTAAGCAGGAAGAAGTGGGTAATATTCACACTTTGACCCTGTACTGTAGAACAGTGACACTAAAACGGTCCTCCTGTTGGGTATACGAAGAGTCCCTAGCCCAAGGGCTATCCAAAACAATTGACCCTATCTTTCCACCACGAATAGAACACGAGATATGATCCCCAGGAAAAATCAGGTTTGTATGCTACCGGCACTTTGGAAGAAACATATGTAGGTGGAACTAATTTACCGACGACACGCAGTTACCGTACAAGTCATCACGGCACCTATTGTTCGGACGCATTCTTTGAATTTTCAGGACACTGACTCCTATTAGCCCAGTACTATACAGTTGCTGTGTTCCAACCACTTCCTGCAGCATCTGAAAACCGCTATTTAAGATCGTAGGTAACGAAACGTCGGTCTGCCGCACGGCGAAAGCCGTAGTGCATGGTAGAACGAAGCATGTGAATCGCGTTTGGTAGGAAGGAATTGAAAGCTTACAAATACTGCCGACTCGGCAGTCGGACACGAACTGCATGCGGGGAAGAAACATGGCGGCCGATATAATGTAGGCGGTACTCGTGTGACGCTACCGACTTGGCCTGCTTAGAATAAGGCACTGGAGGAATTCGATACCTACCGAGTCGGAATTCGATACCTACCGAGTCGGCACGAACTGCATTTGGGGAAAAACACATGCCATTAACTACACGGTTCCGTCTATCGGAATCTACCGAAGGTAACGAATTGGAGAGGCACGCAGTGAATTCAGCGAAGGTAGCTTCGAGCCATGTGGGATATTCGTTGCTCAGTAAAACGTACGTAAGATATTTTGGACTATCTATATTGAATTACCTAGTTATCTACACTGACGGAAAATAGTCAGAGCACCAAGAAATAATGTAGAGGAATGAAATTTCCGGAATAGGATTGCCTACGTAATATATTTGAATGATAAATATTGCAAGATCTTAAGTTAACTGTTGAATTCAACCAAGCAAACGTGCATGCACTGTGTTGTACAGGTTCCGGATGTCAGCCTGTGGGATGGAGTCCATGCCTGTTGGACTTGGTCAGTCAATAAAGCGGACGGTTGATACTAGTTGAGACGGACGCCGGAGTTATCGTTTGATGCGCTCGATTGGAGACAAACCTGGTCATCTAACAGACGAAGGCAACATGTGTACACTCTGTAGAGCATGCTGGGTTACAGCAGCAATAAGCGGACGAGCGTTATTCTGTTAGAAAACAATCCCTGTAATGTTTTCATGAATGGCCGCACAACAGGTCGAATTACCACACTGACGTACAAATTTCCAGTCCTGGCGCTAGGGATAACCACGGGAGTGCTCCTGCTGTCTTGCTGAAACGCACCCCCACATGATCACTCTGGGAGTAGGTGTAGTGTGTCTAGCACGCAGACGTGTTGGATGCAGGCTCTCAATTAGCCTCCTCCTAACAAGCACATGGGCATCACTGACACAGAGACCCAGCTTTCAACTGAAAACACAACAGACCTCCGTCTTGCCCTCCCATGAGCTCTCGCTTCACACCACTAAAGTCGCAATCGGGAATGGTTTGTCAGTGCAATGCACGTTACAAGGCGTCTGGCTCGGAGCTGTTCTTGATGGATCCAATTTGTAACAGTTCGATGTGTCACTGTGGTGCAAACTGTTGCTCAAATCGATCCTGCAGATGCAGTACGATGCGCCAGAGCCATACGCCTTCCCCTCTCGTTAGTGCCACGTGACCATCCTGAGCCTGGTCTTGCGAACGTACATATTCTTGAGTACAGTGGCTACACTCCTGCCAGGATTTTCTGCAGTAACGCAAAAGGAACATACGCCTTCTCGTAGCCCTTACTACACGACCTCGTGCACACTCAGTGAGGTGTGACAATAGTGTTTCTGTCGCCTTGAAAGCATTCTTGATGAACATCCGCTCACCACGTCCAATCTCAAAGGTAACTAACGATCACGACCGTTACAGTCTGTATTTTAAGCAAACACTATTTGAATCCTGGTAGTGGCGCTACTAGTGCCACTCTTGCGAGTGGCAAGAAATTAACAGACATCTTTCAGATGCAGAAACAAGCCTGCCAACTTTCGTTCATGTCGCACAACTCCTCCTTGGTCTTGCCATTTTTCGCTCCAGTGTATTTGCATATCAATATTTATAATGCCAGAGCAACATTTTCGGTATGTGAAAAACAATGCTTTAGAATCTTGCAAACGACAAGCGTCCGAAGTTGCACCAGAGCGCGAGTGAGCAGGGCCTCCGGAGATAAGGGAGCTTATACATTTAGCCGACGGCGGGACTCTCGCCAGTGTTTGTGCGGCGGCGCAGTAAATTAACGCAGCGCTGCGCTGCAGGCAGTAAACAGGTTTGCGGCGCCCATCCTCCCGACTTTTAAAAGTCTAGAGGCCCCAGGTGTCTGCTGGCTGTGGCCTCCAGCAGCTAACAGCTGCCGCCGCGCCAGCCGACGAGTTGTCGCGGCGTGTCGACAGCACACCAACTTCGCCCGCCCCCGGCCTCCCAGCGAAACTTCGCGCTCGCTGCCCTTTAATGAAGCGATACCCGAGGCAACAAATATTCGTGGGTGTCTGCCGACGCCCAATGGGCGGAGTAAGCACGTCAGGAACAAGAACGAAACTTAGATTTATTCATGTTGTGTGGAATTCGTTGAGGTCAGCGACCGTATTACAAATTTATGAAATAATTTTTACTGCTTAAGTCATTTTCTACTAACATTTCTCACCACGACGCGTTTAGCCGGTATACAACCATCATTACAATTTTCAATAGAGAATGTTCGAAATTGAAATGAAAATCAAATACGTAATGCAGCGAACGAAGGAAAATTTATAGACAAAGTTCATGTAGTCTCAGATTTTTTACACATTGGTAGGGTTTTCCTATAAAGACCCGAAGTACCGTATCCGATAAATGGTTCGATGAGGTAAGGAAAGACATTAACACCATGGGACTGAATCAGGATGACGCCTTTAACCGTCAAAGTACAGATCACCAATCAACAACTGAAACTTCATGGCAGATTAAAACTGTGTGCCGGACCGAGACTCGAACTCGGGACCATTGCCTTTCATGGGCAAGTGTCCTACCAACTGACTTACCCAAGTACGACTCACGACCCGATCTCACAGCTTTACTTCCGCCATTACTTCATCTCTTACATTCCAAACTCCACAGAATCACTCTTGCAAAGCTTGCAAGACTAGCGCTCCTCTTCGAGCAGTAGTCTCTAATGGCCCTAAATGATAATAAAGCGTCGTATCTTATGTGCGCTAGTCAATAAGAATGAGTGTTACGAATTTGTGATATTTCTTATGGATTTCCCGAAATTAGATATACAGAACGACACAATAAGAGTAGCATCTAGGCCATCACATTGTTTAAATATGTAAGGATAATACTAAGAAGCTATATGAAATGGGAAGTACACGTAAGAACTGTATTAATGAAGACTAAAGGAAGACAGCTTTTTCTGGTAGGGTTCTGGTCAAGTGCAGTGCACCCGTAAAGGCAACTGCATACAAAACGCTGCTAGGGTCGTAGCAGATCGATGTAACCCCTATAGATATGCTCAAGGAACAAAGGGGAATCCTGCGAAGCCGGGTCGAGTGAATTCTGAGAGCCTGAGAGCCTAAGAGCGACAGAGACTGTGCGACATTTTTTTCAGTCACCAACGTTACAGTCTTAAGTAAGAGATTGGTCGGCATGGTAAAAGATGTCGCCTTAGTTCTTTCGCAACCCAACAGAGGGAACCTTTGTACTTTCTGCATTGTCCATAAGACATTAGTTTACGTTGAATTCTTGACTGAGATATACAGGAAGAGACGTGGATGCAGGTTGCGCGTTATGTTTATAAAAGATGTTTGATGCCGACTGCTAAACGTTGGTTCATCGACAAAAATGCAGATTCGATACTGTTAGAGGACAATAATCTGAAGCACCGCAGTAGGCTTTGCAGTGACTGGAAAAAGGAGAAAGATGTGCAGGTACTTGATTCGCCTTCATAGTCGCCTGATGCTAATCCTATTGAAAAAGTATGGTCTTACGTCAAAAAAGTATGGTCTTACGTCAAAAAAGTATGGTCTTACGTCAAAAAAGGTGTAAAGAAAAAATACACTCACTTTGAAACAGCTACCAACGGAAATTCGACGCGTTTGGACGTCTCTTCCAAGTGCATGAGCGGAAAACACGGTTTCAAGCATGCCTCGGAGACGCCAAGCAATTATCGGGGCTGCGCGTGACTGGACTTACAATTAACTGAAATAATGTTTTTCTTTTGTTCATATATGGAGCTCGTGTATGTTTTAGTTTGCTGTCAAATACATTTTTCTACTGATTAACTGGACCACGATCTTACTTAACAGACATAAATGTAGCGTACTGACAGACACGAGATTATTGCGCGCACAGAGGTACACGCAAGGTCATTTCCTGAATTGAGACGAACTGCAGGAAATGATCTCTCAAAGGATCGCGTAGACTCGCCTTCCAGCAGGGTAGACAGTGTCACCCGCAGGTAGTGCAGGTTTGCCTCGCCTGTGCGGCGTTGTGTAAGGATGCCTGGTCCCACGAGGCGGCCGCCAATAATCCCCGCCCACACACTGAGGCTGCACCGGCACTGACGATTCGATTCAACCACGCCGTGGCGACTCATCGCAGCCATAGATGGGTGTTGTGAAGGCTGACGATGCTGCCCTTCGCTAAGCTTGCCCCACCTGTGAATGGGAAGGATGACAGTAACCCCAGCACTGTGGTGGCCTGTGCGACGAACCAACGATAACACCGTCGCCGCGGAGGCACGTCCTTGGTAATAATGGCTCCACGCGTTGTGACACGGATAATGGCAGTTGTCGTGCAGAATGTTCCACACGATCGACTTACTGACTTACTAACTTCAGGCTGGTGGGCCACTTGGCTGGTACTGATACCCGAGTCACTGTTAAAGATCTTTCATTTCCACCATCAAATGGGTCTACCTCCTTTGGAAAGAATTTCCGGCCGTACGTCCACATGGCTATTTTGTTCCTTACTCTCTGAAGGACCGTTTACTGAAATTTTTCCCCATTTAGCACAATTACCGTGTATACAGTTAAGTTTTTCCTCGCTCAATGCCAGTACGGAATACGATAGAAACACACTAATACTGGAACGAAGTACCCTCCGACATCCACTGTCCAGAGTACAAAAGAAGATCGGAATTTTCAGAATGAGATTTTCACTCTGCAGCGGAGTGTGCGCCAATAAGAAACTTTCTGGTAGATTAAAACTGTGTGCCGAGCCGAGACTCGAACTCGGGACCTTTACTTTTGGAAGGAAGTTTGGAAGGTAGGAGACAAGGTACTAGCAGAAGTAAAGCTGTGAGGACGGGGCGTGAGTCGTGCTTGGGTAGCTCAGTTGGTAGAGCACTTGCCCGCGAAAGGCAAAGGTCCCGAGTTCGAGTCTCGGCCCGGCACACAGTTTTAATCTGCCAGAAAGTTTCAAGATCGGATTTGACAGCTCACTCAACGAAGTACTCTTTCCATCTCCTTTCAAAAACAGTAAGCTATTATCCGAGTACCGAAGATGAAGATCACTGCTTGGAACTCATGAACTCTCGCTTCGCCATGACTCCTGCTGGAGTCTTTCACGACTGGCCCTTATCAACAGGTGAATATGGTGAGGCACTCTGACGAAATAGTACATAGTTTCACCGATGACACTCATCGCAATGCACGAGATCGTCCAAACTAAGTTATAGATCATTTTGACGTCGCACACTAGTGTGTAGAAATGGCGTTTCATTCTGTGTTACGATCGAACACACTTTTCGCTACTGATTAAAGAATAAGGCTAGAGGCAATTGCGGATGGTACATGTCGCCGAGATTAGTCACAAAGACCTGTAATCCGGCAGAAAGAAAGGACCAACACGAGCAAAAGCACTATAGCCCAAACGGCTTTAGAGCTGCGCTGGTCAGCGTCATCGCCAGAAATGTCTGCGACAGGGTAACGTGCTGGAGGCAGCGCAGCGACCGTGTCGGCGCGGCGCGGCCTCTGCACAGGAAGCGGCCGATACGCTGCGTGCGTGCGCTACGAGAGCGGCGCGGATGGCTGGCTGCACCAGCTGTGTAGCTACCTCGTGTACCTGCGGCGCACACCGAGGCCTCTACCTTGCGCTCTGGCCGTCTCTGCTCAACACTTTCACTACGCTCTGCTTTAAGGTCGGTTCACACTGGACGCCAAAGGA
Organism: Schistocerca cancellata; assembly: GCF_023864275.1. Taxonomy (NCBI): domain Eukaryota; kingdom Metazoa; phylum Arthropoda; class Insecta; order Orthoptera; family Acrididae; genus Schistocerca; species Schistocerca cancellata. The sequence goes on along the minus strand of NC_064626.1, from coordinate 1,097,474,508 downwards.
CGGAATATCTGCATCTATATACAGGCTTTGCAAACCACTGTGAAGAGCATAGTAGAGGGATACAAGTATTTTGTACAGTACCACACGCCACGTTTACTTTCTGTTCCAATAGCGTATGGAGCGCGGTAGGGGCGACTGCTTAAATGCCTCTGGCAAATGACCTTAACAATAAAAACTGTGATAATTTCCACATGAATAAATGAAGTTTCGGTTACACGATAATTCACAAAAATTTCAAGCTAATCGACTTAACAAAATACATATATATTACAATTCTGTACAACTTTAATTGGAACCAACAAGCAGAAATGTTATTAGAAAGGCGAAACCAGGATTTCGTTTTATTGGCAGAACATTTAGAAGATGTAACACATCCATCAAAGAGGCTGCCTACACTACCCTTGTTCATCCTTGTTTTTGGTGTTGCTCCGCCATATGGGATCCTAAACCCAGATAGGACAAAATTCGAAAGAGGACCGCTCGTTTTCTATTGCCGCGAAGGAGTGCTGATGCGATACGCGCGAATTCATGTGGCAAGGAAACAAAAACGCTTTTCGTTGCGGCGAGATATTTTCACAATATTTCTCCTCCGAATGCGAAAACATTGTTGACTTCCACGAGTATACTGAGAAATCAACATCGTAATAAAAAAAGAAATAGAAATGAGATCTCGCACCGAAATATTTAGGTGTTCATTTATGCCCAGGCGCTATTTGGTAATGAAACGGTCAAAAAATTGTCAAATGCAGACTAGTCATGTAGATTCTAAGGGTAGGTTTTCCTTCCGTTCCAAGAACGTATGGAGCACGGGCTGTTTAAAATGGCACTGTGCGTGCTTTTCTAGTCTTCATGGTCTCTAAAGAGGCGATACAGAGGAGGATGAGGAATATCTTTACATTCTTCACTTAATACTGGTCTGTGAAACTTCGTGAGTAGCCTTTAATGGAATAATTGGGGGGTCTACTCAATAGCTCACCAATTCAGGTTTTTACAGAATGTTTTTGGCGCCCTCTCTGAAGTCAAATCCGTGACCATTCGTTCCGCCCTTATTCGTATACGTTTAATATCCGCTGTTAGCCTTATTTGGCATTGGTCCAACACACTGAAGTAATATTCTAAGATGGAAAACGCATGTGTTTCATAAGGAGTATTTTCCCAGCATCCTGCACGTGAACCGAAGTCTGCCACTTCTCTTACCTACGATTGTGCCTGTGTGATCGATTCATTTCATACCCTTACAATCGGTATTTGTATGAGTCAGCTCACTTCTATTTTGACTCATTGATGTTTTAGTCACAGGATATCGCTTACCTGCGTCCTGAGTATTCTGAAAAACGTGCATGCGCCGTAACAGAGGGGGATGTCGTCATCTGCTAACATCAAAATTTAATCCAAATCTCCAATTTCATACTTGTGTTACAGTAGTGGATTTTGCGCTTTTGTATCTTATTAAACTGTGTGTTGTTAAATACTGTTTTGAAATGCTTCGAAAATGACCAAATGTGTGTGAAATCTTATGGGACTTAACTGCTATGGTCATCAGTCCCTAACCTTACACAACTTAACCTAAATTTCCTAAGGACAGACAAACAAACACACACACACACACACACACACACACACACACAACACAAACACAAACACACACACAAACACACACACGAGGAAGGACTCGAAGCTCCGCCGGGACCAGCCGCACAGTCCATGACTGCAGCGCCTGAGACCGCTCGGCTAATCCCGCGCGGCGAAATGCTTCGACAAATTTTCCTTTCTTTCAATTTTCAGCAGTGTGGAGAATTTACCGTACAACCTTTCGCAAGAGCATCGATTACGAATTTTGCTTTTGTCATTAACAAACTCCTATTACTGATGTTTTATAATGTTGTAGCTATATGTCAACTACTGTAACAACGGCGATCCCACAGAACTACTTTCTCACCATTGAGGTGCGTAAATCTGCAGAAGACAGCACTCGCACAATACGCAATTTTGACGCAAACGTACAAACAAGAACCAAGCGCTCGTGACAGTTGAATCTCAGTACAGAAATAACACGCTGGATGGCTCTGAGCACTATGGGACTCAACATCTTAGGTCGTAAGTCCCCTAGAACTTAGAACTACTTAAACCTAACCAACCTAAGGACATCACACACACCCATGCCCGAGGCAGGATTCGAACCTGCGACCGCAGCAGTCCCGCGGTTCCGGACTGCAGCGCCAGATCCGCACGGCCACCGCGGCCTAACACGCCAGGAGCGCTGCAGTAGATTCACTTGTCACGACCAGTCAACTGCGGTAAAACAGGTGCTCGTGTAAAATGTGTCTTCTAAAGGAGATGGAAATTAATCCGTCCTCACCGCTATCGCCTGTGTTATGATTTTGTGCTCTTGTCTCTTGAATCATTATTGTATCACTAGCACTGTCTGTGAGACCCGTTACGTAGGATGCATTCGGACTTCATTTTTCGTAAGCGTTTTTCCACAAAGAAAGACCAAAAAAAACAAGAAAGTGTGAACTGATTAAACTTTTAAAATATCTGCGCAAATAAATAGCCTGCTTGTATGCAATTAAGACCACAGATAGGAAAAAGATTTTTAACGAGAAATGTTTCAACAGCAAAAACGTCAAATTTTGAAGTCTACTAACGGGGGAAATTTACAATACTTTCGCAATTAAAATGGGAACAAGGTCTCGTAGGATGAAGTAAAAATGCCGAATAAAACTAAACTACTAGATTTTCCGACAGAACCAGGCGGAAACTTTCATGGATTTTTTGTCTTCTCCAACTATGAAAGACGGTTGTAATAGCAATCTCAGAATACTTACCAAGGTTACAGAGCGGCTAGAGTTACCAATGCAGGTCGCCGTGATGCAAATAAAAATCATGAACGAACATGACATGGCCATCGATGCACACCGTGACAGCTTTTTGGAATACGTGCCATACAGTGCAGGTCTCTGTTGCCGCTCCAAGTCCAAAGCAATAAATTTTAGATCTAAATGCTCCTTTGCGTTAAGATGGCTAATTCGTTCCTGGTATTACAGGAGTGTTATCCTAGTACCCGCACTACGCAGCTCGACAGGCGTGCCAGGAATACGTGACAGCAGGATGTTCTTTGGGCAGGACTGATCGATGGCTGCCGCAGTTCCATCGAGCCAACACATGAACAATTCTTGCTGTTCTCTATTCGTGAGTGTTGCAGAGCCGTAGTAACTCCGTCTCATAATAAAAACCATGGACACATTCCGCAAAGATCAGGCGAAACTGCACAACCAACTCTTCAGTTAACGGTGGATGCATTTGTGTAGGCGTGTTCCAAGATCCGTTCTCCGTCTACTACATTCAAGTTCAGTGCTAGTTTTCAAGTATCCATTGCTATCTCCCTACCTTGTTAACATATGCAGATAGCTTAAAAAGCCTTATTTTCACAAGAGATGGCGATTCAAATACCAAGTTTCGTTTGGTCTTACGCCAGATGCGTTTCCTACACTTTCACCGCTTCTGCTGGATCGATAGATTAGAAATTCGGAAGGACACATTCTTTCAACCACGTGACGAAACGTGCCGCTCTTCGCTAGATGATCTTTGTCTTTTCCATTAATCTAACCTAATAAAAGTCCCAGACTGATGCGCAATACTCAACAATCGGTCGAACAAGTGTTTTGTAAGCCACTTCTTTCGTGGATGAATTAAATTTCCTTAAGTTTCTTCCAAGGAGTCTCAGTCTGTCATCTGCTTTTCCTACTACGTGTTTTATGTCGTCACTCCACTTACGGTCGCTCCGGATGGTTACTTCTAGATATTTTGCTGTAACTACTTTTTCCAGCAATTTGTCACCAATAGTGTAACAGACAGTAATGGATTTCTTCTCCTTTCATTTATTTACGCTCAGCCTCAGCTGAAGCGACGACACTTTCTGCGCAACCCACCCATCATTTTGCACGACAATGCGCGGACGCATTCAGTGCAATCTGTGGCTGCTCTGTTCGGTCGATGGGACTGGGAAGTACTATCCCATCCTCCATACTCCGCGGACTTACATCCTTGTGACTTTGATTTGATTTCCAAGATGAAGGACTTCAGAACTGTTCCAGAGATTCGACATGCCGCAGACCGCTCCATTCGCACCATCAACTGAACAGGCTCTGCTAACGGTATACTACGCCTTCCACACCGCTGGCAACGGGTTCTACACAACGCTGGTGACTACTTTGAAGGACAGTGACAAGTGCAACACGCAACTCTTTTGTATCGGTTGTGAATAAATAGTTGCCACTATTTAAGTTCCAACCCTCGTATACAAACGATTTAGGAGACAATCTGAGCAGCCCCCTTCAGATTGTCTGCAGACGGTACTGTCACTTGCTGTTTCGCAAAGTCATCGGATGATCAAAACCAACGGAAAAATTATTTAAGAGAGGTATCAGTATGGTGCAAAATGTGAAAATTGACACTAAATAATGAAAAGTGACATGTCAGCCATACGAATAGTGAAAGGAATATCCTACATTTCGAAGACGACAGAGTGCGCCGGCGGCCGAGGCAAACAGCAATGCAGAGTACGACTGAGTTCCGCTATTCCACCAGCGAGGGCGCTGACGGCGGGCAGTGTGTTCCATCTATCAAGTTTTCGACGAATGCGCAGAATACTAACAGCGTGCTATATATTGCGGAACGGAGGAAGTTTTCGCCAGTCTGCGACGGCTCTCCTGAAGAGATAACTGGCAGGTGCCCAGTTGAAATATCGTGCGAGATATTTAACGACGACCGGCTGCAAGCACGAAATTTGTTTGAACAGTAAATTCGCCGTGAAAATTTTAAAATTCAGGGTTAGTTACCTTTGAGATTGGACGAGGTCAGTTGATGTTAGTCAAGAATGCCTTTGAAGTGGGAAAGACGCCATTATCAACACCTCACTGAGTTTGAACGAGGTCGTGTAATACGGACACAGGAAGCTGGATACTCCTTCAGCGATACTGCAGAACGACTTGTATGTAGCCACTTTACGTGACTGTAGCAGAAGTGGTCACTAATATGTACGGTTGCAAGAAGACCAGGATCTGGACGGCCACGTGGCACTACAGAGAGGGAAGACCATCATCTTCAGCGTATGGCTCTGGCACATCTTACTGCATCTGCAGCAGTAGACACGACAGTGACAACTGTTATAAATCTATTACCTCAAGGGAATCTCCAAGCCAGACGCCCTGTAGCGTTATTCCAGTGACCCCCAAACCACCGCCATTTGCGACTTCAGTAGTGCCATCAAAAGCTCATTGGAGGGCAGGGTGGAGGTCAGTTGAGTTTTCTGGTGGCAGGTGGTTCTGCCTCGATGCCAGCGATGGCCGCGTGTTGGTTAGTAGGATGTCAGTTGAGGGCTTGCAACCAACCTGTCTGCTTGCTAGACACATTGGACTTACACCTGGAGTTATGGTCTGTGGTGCGATTTCGTGTGACGGCAGGAGCATTCTCGTAGTTACCCCACACACCCTGACTGAAAATGTGCACATCAGTCTGATGATTCGACCTTTGTTCTGCCATTCATAAACAGCTTTGCAGGGAGTGTTTTCCAACAGGATAACGCTCGCTCACATACCGCTGTTGTAAATCAACATGCTCTACATAGTTTCGACCTGTTGCCCTGGCCTGCTCGATCACCAGATGTGTTTCCAATCGAGCATATATGGGACATAATCGGACGAATACTCCTGCGTCATCCACAAACATTACCCGTCCCGCATCGGACTCCATCCCACAAACCGACATCCGGCACCTGGCAACACAATGCACGCACTTTTGCATACTTGCAGTCAACATTCTTGCGGTTACATTGGTTGTTAATGTATCAGCATGTCACATTTACAATGTCTTCTCACGCTTTGCACTTTATATATTGCAATGTTTTTAAATGTGTTATTATGACGAAATGTATTCCCGAAATTTCATTAATTATTTTTTTGGTGTTACGATTTTTCCCGTCATCGTATTTTATGTAGGACCAAAACTTCTCAGGGTTGGGAAAATTTTACTTTCAAAGTGAATGAACGCAACTTCCATTGCTCACCTTACGCTCATTTTCGCGTCATTCAGCTTTTGTTCGTAGGCTATAGTGTATTTTCTATCTCCACATTTGCAGTTCGTGAACAGGAAAGCGGCATGACTTGACCGTAGAAATCACTTACGGTTGCAACCTGAAAGACGTGACGGCCTTAGCGTATCAGCAGGCGACCGTTAACAGTGCGTCACCTGCTAGGTGTAGGCGGAGACGCACGCCCTCTGTCGTCACCACGAGCGCTTCTAACGTTCGTCGGGAAAACCTCGCTTCTTACTCAGCCCGGTCCCGAGGACTCAACGCGTCATTCGTTGCGTAAAGGCTCGGTGCGCCGCTCTGGGAATTTCTACGACCGAAGCTACACTGAGGAATTCGCGTGCGAACGGACCGACAGGCAACGAAACTGGACAGTAATATACTCACTCCGTAAACCGCGATGCTGCTGATTTTCTCAGCACGACAGTGAAAAGAACTAAATTTGTATTAAAAGCTTAATTTTCCCTCTTCAGTGTGCCATGACAACTTCAAGCACGACTTCGTCGGTATTTCGCTAACTGTCTCTGCGAACGTCGGCTGCATTTTAAAGCAACCCATTTCAGTGTCTGGCCTATGTTTCTACGCTAAATATAAGAAACTCAGATCTGTCACAGGAAATTTATCAACTGATATTGCCGTGAGCTGTCTGCAGTAGCTGTCTGCAGTAGGTATTAGCAATGGTGGCTGGCGTGCTGCGGACCACCCGTTCATACCAAAACACCAGCGTATTTTTGTTACTTAGTATTTATCATTGCCGGAAGGTTCTAGACATTTCTTATGTTTGAATGTTTTTATATTCTGGAATATTTAATTCTTGTATAAAAAGTCGTTCTCTCCTTCCAGTAGTTCAGTTCTGCCTGTATGCTGGTGTCTATAACAAACGTGTTTTCGGTGCAAAGTGTTATACTTCACTGACGATCTTGTTTTAGGATTTGGACTTTTAAGGCAGTTACGATGTGACACTGTTTAGTGTATATGCCGCGAACTTCAGAACATCTACATCACCGTTGCTCCAATTAGGTAACGTGAAAGCCGTCGCCTACTCGGGCAAGAACCGGAATACAAGCAGAATGTAGATTCCAAGGTCCGTATATTCAGAGAACATTGGATTCCGAAACAGTAGTAATTCAGCTGCCCATCAGGTATCCACCAATGTTTTCCGGAGGCGCTGGTCAGGAGCGACGAAATGGCTGAAAAGACTCGACCGACTTGCGAAGTACAACAGGTCGGATAAAATGTTTTTGTCAAATGTGCACTTTTACTTGGACGGCACACCCCAGCAGATCTGCTGGTAACGTTAGGCGACCATCAGCAGCACGTGCTTTTAGCGGAAGAGTGACTGACGAACAGAGCTCAGCGTCACGGCGAAACGACACAGTCCCACATACGTCATGTTTTGGCCCTATGCCATATTGGAAATCGGAATGTGACCGAAGCAAACAAAATCCGTCACTTGATGAGAGAGGTCTCAGAAGAGGTGGACCAAGTTGTTCTGGCAAAGGAAGTCACAGTTACAGGAAAATTGATAAAGCGGCGTCATCGAATCAAGGGAATCAACAGAAAAGAGTCGTACGAAATAAGTATGATAGAACACCCGATGTGGTTTCTGTGGCAGTCGTCGAAAACCACCATCACCTAGCCTCCCTCATACGCCAGGTAGTACGAGAAGATGGAGCATTTTATGCCATCCAGAACTGTCTGACTAAGTAAGAGACAGCAGCCATGAGTTTCCAACCCATACATCAGGAGGTAACAGATAATGCTAAAGAAGTATTGTATCGATACTTAGCTGCAGTCTCCGCCACCAGTCGATCGCAAAAGGGAGAATGGACTCTGTCATTTCGGGCTTATGTTGCGCCGTCTAACGACAACCCAGCATCCGACCAATGCAGGTACAACCAGTTCCTCTCCCATATATAACGCCCCGCAGACAAACAGAAATTTTGAAGACAGAGGACAACACGTAGGTGTCTTTCCATTGTGGACGTCCTGTGCACATTGTACGCTATTGCAGAGATGTTTGATTTGTGGGGCGCTCAAGTGCGCGGTCATCAGCGCCCGTACAAAGTCCCAGTTTTTACACATTCCAATCTAGCCACTATCACGAATGATGACGATGATGAAATGATGAGGACAACTCAAACACTAAGTCCCAGGGCAGACTATTGCAGAGAGAAGACGAGTGTTCGACTATTATCATGCCGCTGCAAGATATCAACCAGCTGAACAGTTCTCTTCACGTTGAACTGAACTTGGGGAAACGGTCGCACACGCGGAATATAATCAGAACCACAACGTTTACGCGTAAATGATAATCTGGAACTTACTCAAGGAATATTGTATGCCCTGACAAAAAAATGGTGGGAGCATAAGCCAAGAAAAGCAGTCGACAATGATCAATAGAGACCGGATTACATGCATCATAAAAACCTTAAAATATACATGCACATATGCATGAAAAGTGTCGAAATATGCAAGATCAAATAACGAAAAACATGGTAGTTATTGCGTGCATTATATATTAAAGTCGAACCTGTGCATATGAATTACGAGGAAGAGCGCCGGCCACGCGAAAAATCGGTACATTTAGAACACTCATTTTTTGAATATTTTTTGGTAGAGGTTAGGAAGGGAGCCTTTCTGGGATTATTTTCTAAAAATCTTCAAAATTAGGACGCATACCGCGTTTCAAAAATTGCTCCTTCTTTGCTATTGTTGTCGGTAACACGCGGATGGCACGCTCAAAAACTCCGTAATATTTTATTTAAAAAACGTACAATCACGAATTTTTTGAACAGCATTAACTTTTAATTAATACTATTGGACCAAAGCATCATTTACAATTTATTTTACATTTTTCTACTATTGTAAATATAAACGACCAAGTACTATTCCAAATGTTGGGTAGTGAGATTGTGTCTTAGATCACTCAAAGCATTTTTATAAGCAGGAAAGGACCGTTCTAGATCAACTGAGGGAACTGGGCAGTATTTGAATTTGGGTGCTATGTTGGCATACTTGCAGGTGTATGGGAAATACTTGCAGCTATATGGGAAAAATGAATGCTAATCACAGCAATGTCTTTTTTAATACCGGAATCATTGAAAGCTTCCTTGCACTGGCAAACTGCCAAAGCCTCTGCACTATCCAAGTCGTTTACTACCCCTCTAATGGCCTCGAAATGTTCATTGTAAAACAACACAGCTTCGACCACGCGCCACAACGAGTTACCACTGGTGCGGGAGGTAAAGGAACATTTGGTAGTTGTTCTCTGTAGATCTAGATGCGATCAGGAGCCTTTAGAAACACTTTGTGGATGAAATCAGTTTATTTACATTCACAAACGTGGAATGTACTTTTTCAGCAAGACGACGTACTCCACGAGCAAAGCACGTCACATAAATCGAATTGGCATAAAATATTCGGAGCGCTTTTCCTGTTTTGATCATATAGGAAGCAGCATCTGAAATAAGCACAAACACACTTTCACCTGCAAAAGATCCGGTAAATATTTTTCTAAAACCCTCATTTACAATCTGATATATACTTTATATATATACTTTAACAAGTTCTTTGAAGGCTGCTAAACAGGAAGAGGAAGGCTGCCCTTTTAAGGCACCAACAATTACAATTGCAATTTAACGGCCACAAGTGTGTGTAGTTTCGCCAACTGAAATCCAGACAATGCTGCCCTTGAGTTCATTGCGTATTTCTTGCAGAACATTTACGTAAATTGTCGGTATGTAATTTTTACGCAAAATTGATTCAGCTAGCACATATTTTGATTTAAGCAATATTTGCCCAGGAAGTCTTTGAGGACAGGGTTTGTAAGTTTGTGAAGAGGAATACTGGCTTGCATGAATGCTTCACATAGATACATGTTAAAATGATTTGTTTTATTATCTTTGGAAAAATCCCTGCTACTGCAACTTGCTGTTGTCGGAAGTTGTTGTCGTGGTCCTTTCTTCTGCATTCCTCCGCTATTAAGACTTTTCTTGACCTGCTGGTCTATTTGAAACACTTTTTTTTAACACGTTCAACTGTGTATAAGTAAACACAAAGCTAAACTGAAACAATGGACATGCGACTAAAAGCTTGCGTAGTTTAACTGATGCCGACGCGTACGATACAACAGCGGAGGGGATTAACCGGGGCATTGACTCTGCCTGCCTGTTCCTCTTCCTCATCTGTAATGATTTCGACGGCGTGAATGGCTGAGTGGTTCTACGAGGTGCATTCAAGTTCCAAGTCCTCCGATTGTTTTTCTAATTAACTACTCACCCGAAATCGATGAAACTGGCGTTACTTCTCGACGTAATCGCCCTGCAGACGCACACATTTTTCACAACGCTGACGCCATGATTCCATGGCAGCGGCGAAGACTTCTTTAGGAGTCTGTTTTGACCACTGGAAAATCGCTGAGGCAATAGCAGCACGGCTGGTGAATGTGCGGCCACGGAGAGTGTCTTTCATTGTTGGAAAAAGCCAAAAGTCACTAGGAGCCAGGTCAGGTGAGTAGGGAGCATGAGGAATCACTTCAAAGTTGTTATCACGAAGAAACTGTTGCGTAACGTTAGCTCGATGTGCGGGTGCGTTGTCTTTGTGAAACAGCACACGCGCAGCCCTTCCCGGACGTTTTTGTTGCAGTGCAGGAAGGAATTTGTTCTTCAAAACATTTTCGTAGGATGCACCTGTTACCGTAGTGCCCTTTGGAACGCAATGGGTACGCTGTCCCAAAACATGGACACCATTTTTTTAGCACTGGCGGTTACCCGAAATTTTTTTGGTGGCGGTGAATCTGTGTGCTTCCATTGAGTTGACTGGCGCTTTGTTTCTGAATTGAAAAATGGCATCCACGTCTCATCCATTGTCACAACCGACGAAAGGAAAGTCCCATTCATGCTGTCGTTGCGTGTCAACATTGCTTGGCAACATGCCACACGGGCAGCCATGTGGTCGTCCGTCAGCATTCGTGGCACCCACCTGGATGACACTTTTCGCATTTTCAGATCGTCATGCAGGATTGTGTGCACAGAACCCACAGAAATGCCAACTCTGGAGGCGATCTGTTCAACAGTCATTCGGCGATCCCCCAAAACAATTCTCTCCACTTTCTCGATCATGTCGTCAGACCGGCTTGTGCGAGTCCGAGGTTGTTTCGGTTTGTTGTCACACGATGTTCTGCCTTCATTAAACTGTCACACCCACCAACGCACTTTCGACACATCCATAACTCCATCACCACATGTCTCTTTCAACTGTCGATGAATTTCAATTGGTTTCACACCACGCAAATTTAGAAAACGAATGATTGCACGCTGTTCAAGTAAGGAAAAAGTCGCCATTTTAAGTATTTAAAACAGTTCTCATTCTCGCCGCTGGCGGTAAAATTCCATCTGCCGTACAGTGCTGCCATCTCTGGGACGTATTGACAATGAACGCGGCCTCATTTTAAAACAATGCGCATGTTTCTATCTCTTTCCAGTCCGGAGGAAAAAAATCTGAGGCCTTAGAACTTGAATGCACCTCGTAGGCGCTTCAGTCTGGAACCGCGCGACCGCTACGGCCGCAGGTTCGAATCCTGCCTCGCGTGTGGATGAGTGTGATGTCCTTAGGTTAGTTAGGTTTAAGTAGTTCGAAGTTCTAGGGGACTGATGACCTCAGATGTTAAGTCCCATAGTGCTCAGGGCCGTTTGTAATGATTTCGCCAGCCAGTGGCCTCTCGGTTAGCGACGGCACGCAGGTCTAGGTCGCGGTCAATCTGTGAGACATCAAAACTAGATCGAGCTAGAGCGAAAATATGCATCGTCACTAGTTTTTAGTTAAAATATGCAATAACCGGTGAAATGGAGCCAAATATGCAAATGCATATAATCTGGTCTGTAGTGATCAGAACTACTGAGCAGTCTGTAGCTGGTACAAAGTACTAAGAAATGACTTGTGAAGAAAAAGACATCGCTATTCGAGGCGAGAGGAGAAGCGGCGAACAGCAGATGGAATAGTTTACGTGGAATTAACTCCGCAGCTATGGTATGAAACAGTAAAAGGAGTTTCAATTGTTCCTGGCACAGTGGGTGCAGTGCGGAAAGACCTCACTGAGAGCTTTATCATTTGCATCCCTAAAATGTTCATCTGCCAACCAGAGAAAGCCACGTTACTGAGATCTGAGCGTATTATCAGTGGATATTTCACGCAGTCCTAGGCACTTCGGTAGTGTAACACTGGCGACAGGACACGAAACCCAGCAAAAGTGATCTCATCTGCTGTGTCTGGTGTTCTCTTTAGTTCTTTAATGCAGATTAATAATAACAACAACAACAACAACAATAATAATAATACTGATTATATCAATCTCTCCTTACTGCGTACGCACGCTGAAGCTACAGAGTTGTGTGTTCTCCAGTCGTCATATCACGTAGTGCCCGACGCCGGGCCTATCGCTGTCTGGACTGTCCCACGATAACGGACAGCAACAACATATCAGAGTTACCGTCTCTGTTGAAGCCTGCATCGGCTTGAGTCGATATTCTACGGCCTAGCGCTGTTAGAAAGAGTCTCGCAACAGTTCAGTTGCTTTCTGCTGTTTGCTTTGACGGTATACGATTCGTTTCACCCTACTGTTGCTGTCTGAGAACAACTGCACCGTCTTGAATTTATGGTCTTGTATACCCAGCGTTTCTTCCGCTCACTGTCTATTCTGACCGTCGATCGCAATCTTAATATCTCGGTTAAATTACACTGCGCTAACTGAAGAGCGTCGTATCCTATCAGCTACTCTTTACTAGAGCGCTGCTTAGAGGTTCTGAGTTTGCAGCCGACAGGAAATCATCACATTTGTGACGACTCTATTGTGCTGGCAAAAGAGTATTGGTGAACCAATGGCTTAAACATGTAACGCCATTCCTAACATTGCAGGGAGAAGAACTGGTCTTGTTCCCGCCATAAATTTAAGACGAGGAAAGTGGCATTTGTACTTAGGTGTGTTCACACAAATTCAGCACTTCACGCATGCCTTGAGGACGCAGATTAACGTCCCTTCGCAAGTATTTTACTGATCTGACAACTTATTTCCCGCTTTGATATTTGTCGGGAAATCTGAACTATCCTGTCGTTTAACTAACATAAATTATGTAAACTGCCAAAGGGCATGTGAGTATCACTGATCAACAAAAACTAGTAAAGGCAAATATTTATGGACGAACATAGGGGAGTATTTCTTCGATGCCCTGGTTCTACACATCTAAGGCGAAAATCCACGACACATTTAATCACGGATCAACCAGAAGATATCTTCACAGATTAAATGTACGGAGTAGTCCATACTGTGAATGTGAGGGACTAACGGTACGTGAGACACATTACATGTTCTTCTCATGTAGTTTGGAAAATTGGCAAACTGATTTCTAGCAACAGTTAATAAAGTATCATCAACCACTACCCTCCTACCTGGCAATTCACCTCCAAGAAAATAAATTTTAAAAATAATTATGAAATTTTTCGCGTACATTTAAGACCCAGGAAATTCCTAAACCACTTAAATGCGGTTGTATTGCCTGCACGCAAAAAGCCTCTCCTGTTGACTGGAAGTAACTTTTTGCGAAAAAGCCACTGAAGTGGCAGTTTCACATGCCCCAGACTTGTCTTTCTCAGAAGCTCTCGACCACTGATAAATACATCACGTTCGATAGCTGGAAACAGTATCATCTTCAACAACTTCCTAGATACAGTCGGAAGTATTGATTATTATGAAAAATTCTTATCCCTTTGCCTGCTATAGCGCACTGAAAAGGATAGCTCGAATCGCGTTTAATATGACAGTGGTGCCTGTGGCACCTTCTTCCTGAAGTTTAAGAGATTTTACGTAGTTCATTGGACCTCTTTTACGAAAGATATTTGTTATGAAAGCCATTTGCTATAGACTTTATGAGTGCCGTGTGGAAAATGGTGCTCACAATGAAGATTTAAAGAGTTCTTGGTAAAACGGTTTGAGTTGCTCTTTGATTCGACATATCATTTATAACTAAGTTTAATATAATAAATGTTGTAAGGCGATAAAACCCAGATCTTCATTTATAAACACCCTGTATTTCGAAGGAGACCACGCACAATAAGTAAAAGGTAAGTGTAGGAAAATTTTATGGGCAAAGTTCCGGAATTTTGTGAACAGACCTCGTACAGCACAATGGCATTCCAGCTTCGTGTAGGATTTCATTGTTGTGGCTAAATAAAAGTAGTCACAATCTCCCACCACGTGTAACATTTATGAGTGAATAATAAAACTTAAAAATATAACTTAAGCTCTTTATTTAGTTGGAGGCCCATGTTACGGTGTATTTATCGTGTATACCCTTATCGCTTGGTTCAGAGGGGTCCTCTCCGCCGAAATGTGTGCCACTATTCTGCAATTCTAGTTATCCACGTGTCACACGGTACATTCAGTGGTTAGTAGTTTCTTGAGAAACTACACTACTGGACATTAAAATTGCTACACCAAGAAGAAACGCAGATGATAAACGGGTATTCATTGGACAAATGTATTATACTAGGACTGACATGTGATTACATTTTCACGCACTTGGGGTGCATAGATCCTGAGAAATCGGTACCCAGAACAACCAACTCTGGCCGTAATAACGGCATGGATAAGCCTGGGCATTGAGTCAAACACAGCTTGGATGGCGTGTACAGGTACAGCTGCCCATGCAGCTTCAACACGACACCACAGTTCATCAAAAGTAGTGACTGGCATATTGTGACGAGCCAGTTACTCGGCCACCATTGAACAGACGTTTTCAGTTGGTGAGAGATCTGGAGAATGTGCTGGCCACGGCAGCAGTCACACATTTTCTGTATTCTGAAAGGCCCCGACCTGCAATATGCGGTCGTCTATTATCCTGCTGAAATGTAGGGTTTCACAGGGATCGAATGAAGGGTAGAGCCACGGGTCGTAACACATCTGAAATGTAACGTCCTCTGTTCAATGTGCCGTCAGTGCGAACAAGAGGTGACCGAGACGTGAAACCAATGGCACCCTATACCATCACGCCAGGGTGATACGCCAGTATGGCGATGACGAATACACGCTTCCAATGTGCATTCACCGCGATGTCGCCATCATGATGCTGTAAGCAGAACCTGGATTCATCCGAAAAAAATGACGTTTTGTCATTCGTGCACTCAGGTTGGTCGTTTAGTACACCATCGCAGCCACTCCTGTGTGTGTTGCAGCGTCAAAGGTAACCGCAGCCATGGTCTCCGAGCTGATAGTCCATGCTGCTGCAAACTTTGTCGAAATGTTCTGGCAGATGGTTGTTGTCTTGCAAACGTCCCCATCTGTTGACTCAGGGATCGAGACGTGGCTGCACGATCCGTTACAGCCATGCGGGTAAGATGCCTGTCATCTAGACTGCTAGTAATACGAGGCCGTTGGGATCCAGCACGGCGTTCCGTATTACCCTCCTGAACCCACCGATTCCATATTCTGCTAACAGTCATTGGATCTCGACCAACGCGAGCAGCAATGTCGCGATACGATGAACCGCAATCGCGATGGGCTACAATCCGACCTTTATCGAAGTCGGAAACGTGATAGTACGCATTTCTCCTCTTCACACGAGGCATCACAACAACGTTTCACCAGGCAACGCTGGTCAACTGCTGCTTGTGTATGAGAAATCGGTTGGAAACTTTCCTCATGTCAGCACGTTGTAGGTGTCGCCACCGGCGCCAACCTTGTGTGAATGCTCTGAAAAGCTAATCATTTGCATATCACAGCATCTTCTTCCTGTCGGTTAAATTTCGCGTCCGTAGCACGTCATCTTCGTGGTGGAGCAAGTTTAATGGCCAGTAGTGTAGTTTTCACGAACAGTTCGAACGGAACCGATGCTCAGGCGTCACGAAAGAATCAGAGGAATATGTTTCCCTCGTTCTCAGCGTGAGAATCGACGCTCTGTTCCTCCCTCCACGTCAGCAAGCATGTCAATAAAGCTTTATCAGCTGGTGCGGCCATGCTATCAGCGCGGTTTTACGTAGCTTCAGTAGCTGGCCGCATGTAACACAGCGACAGCAGAACAAAGCGGAGAATTTGCGAGGTGCAACCCTGTACGAGCTCCGGGCGCCACTGTAACAAGATCCGAGCGAGCGTCGGTAATGGCTGCAGCAACGCGTGGGCAAGTGGCGGATGGCGTGGGGGGCAGCGCACGGCACGGCAGAGGGCAAATTAATCCGCTTATCGGCCGCGGCCAGGGGGCGGCCAATCACGGCTCCGGCGCTTCAAAACGAGCAGGCCCACTGCGGGCAGCTCGCCCTGAAAACTACCTGCGCCCACGCACGTCCTCTTGCATGCACAGGCCTCAGCGCCACCCTCTGGTACCAGGATCACATGAGCACCCACAATATTTCTTTTTCTGTACATAACAACATCGAACGCTAAGTGTCAATAAAAGGCGCGAGGAAACGTAGATGGTAAACATAGCCAATTTTATTTCATAAGAGCAGGAAACAGTGTCATAATTCCCTCGAAAGATACTATTGTTTCTCGTTCTACTTTTGGTTCCAAGACTTTTTTGATGCAGCTCTCTACTCTAGTCTATCCCTCGTAATCCTCTCCACTTTACGTACCTATTGCAACCTACATTCACCCGATTCTGTTTGCTGTATTCATGCCTTTATCTCCCTCCCCCCCCCCTTACACGAACACGCAGTTCCCTACATTATGAAAGTTATGATCCCTGAATACCACACAGTCGACCCCTTCTTTTTGCCCCAATTCTATTCACTATCTACTCAGTTATTCGATTCATCCGTGTAATCCCCAAAATTTTGCTGTAGCACCATATTTCAAAAGTTTCTATTCTCTTCTTGTCTGAACTGGTTATCCTCCATGTGTCACTTCACTATTAGGCTATACTTCAGACAAATACCTTCTGAAAAGGCTTCATAACATTTAAATTTATTTGTTTGGTTATACGTTCGTAGCTTTTCTCCAGAAGTTTAATAAACACAACAGATACACATAAAATAGAGATGGGGGGGGGGAGAGATGGGGGGGGAGAGATGGGGGGGAGAGAGAGATGGGGGGGAGGGAGAGATGGGGGGGAGGGAGAGATGGGGGGGAGGGAGAGATGGGGGGGAGGGAGAGATGGGGGGGAGGGAGAGATGGGGGGGAGGGAGAGATGGGGGGGAGGGAGAGATGGGGGGGAGGGAGAGATGGGGGGGAGGGAGAGATGGGGGGGAGGGAGAGATGGGGGGGAGGGAGAGATGGGGGGGAGGGAGAGATGGGGGGGAGGGAGAGATGGGGGGGAGGGAGAGATGGGGGGGAGGGAGAGATGGGGGGGAGGGAGAGATGGGGGGGGGAGGGAGAGATGGGGGGGAGGGAGAGATGGGGGGGAGGGAGAGATGGGGGGGGGAGGGAGAGATGGGGGGGGAGGGAGAGATGGGGGGGGAGGGAGAGATGGGGGGGGAGGGAGAGATGGGGGGGAGGGAGAGATGGGGGGGAGGGAGAGATGGGGGGGAGGGAGAGATGGGGGGGAGGGAGAGATGGGGGGGAGGGAGAGATGGGGGGAGGGAGAGATGGGGGGAGGGAGAGATGGGGGGGAGGGAGAGATGGGGGGAGGGGAGAGATGGGGGGGAGGGAGAGATGGGGGGGAGGGAGAGATGGGGGGAGGGAGAGATGGGGGGAGGGAGAGATGGGGGGGAGGGAGAGATGGGGGGGAGGGAGAGATGGGGGGGGAGGGAGAGATGGGGGGGAGGGAGAGATGGGGGGGGGGAGAGATGGGGGGGAGGGAGAGATGGGGGGGAGGGAGAGATGGGGGGGAGGGAGAGATGGGGGGAGGGAGAGATGGGGGGGGGGGAGGGAGAGATGGGGGGGGAGGGAGAGATGGGGGGGGGAGGGAGAGATGGGGGGGAGGGAGAGATGGGGGGAGGGAGAGATGGGGGGGGAGGGAGAGATGGGGGGGAGGGAGAGATGGGGGGGAGGGAGAGATGGGGGGGAGGGAGAGATGGGGGAGGGAGAGATGGGGGGAGGGAGAGATGGGGGGAGGGAGAGATGGGGGGGAGGGAGAGATGGGGGGGAGGGAGAGATGGGGGGGAGGGAGAGATGGGGGGAGGGAGAGATGGGGGGAGGGAGAGATGGGGGGGAGGGAGAGATGGGGGGGAGGGAGAGATGGGGGGGAGGGAGAGATGGGGGGGAGATGGGGGGAGAGATGGGGGGAGAGATGGGGGGAGAGATGGGGGGGGAGATGGGGGGGGAGATGGGGGGGGGTGATGGGGGGGGGAGATGGGGGGAGATGGGGGGGAGATGGGGGGGAGATGGGGGGGAGATGGGGGGAGATGGGGGGGAGATGGGGGGGGAGATGGGGGGGAGATGGGGGGAGATGGGGGGGAGATGGGGGGGGAGATGGGGGGAGATGGGGGGGGAGATGGGGGGGAGATGGGGGGGAGATGGGGGAGATGGGGGGAGATGGGGGGATGGGGAGATGGGGGGGAGATGGGGGGAGATGGGGGGGAGATGGGGGGGAGATGGGGGGGGGAGATGGGGGGGAGCATGGGGGGGGAGATGGGGGGAGATGGGGGGAGATGGGGGGAGATGGGGGGAGATGGGGGGGAGATGGGGGGAGATGGGGGGGAGATGGGGGGAGATGGGGGGGAGATGGGGGGGAGATGGGGGGGAGATGGGGGGGAGATGGGGGGGAGATGGGGGGGAGATGGGGGGGAGATGGGGGGGAGATGGGGGGGGAGATGGTGATACAGAACTAACAACGGCTGTTACGCGCCATATTACAGTAAGTACTGAACTGTTCAGTAAGTACCTTCACAGAAGGAAATAAAGCCATGCTAACGGTATCTCTTGGATCTGATCGCTCAAGGCTTCTAGAGTCACAACAGTACACCGATCACATCTTAAATCGGAACTGATTATCGTAAGAGCATGGAATTCCATGGAGTGGTTGCCCAAAACATCACACAGAAAGAAGACTCCCTCCTTTCACGCAGAATACTTCGAATTTTTTCGACTTTACCCGAGTTACAACTTTCACTCTAGGAGTTCTTTAACTGCGGCTACGGCTGTAAAGATAAGGGAGATGCTGTTCGAAGACAGACACTACAACGAACAAATAAAGATTCTTATTTTCCACGGAAAGTATTCGCCGTTATTCACAGTTCTAGTGAAGAAAAGACTTATAGCCGTAAGTCAGAATCAGTGGGCCTGTATTACCCTCTCTCTAAACATCGTGTAAGTACCATATCAATAGCGCTCAGTGAACATCAGAGGTCTGGTCGCACTACTAAACCTAAATATACTACTGATAATCGACTTTAATTCATAGCTACTTACGGTTGATATACATATCTCTCTCTCCTAATAGATCTTGAAATGAAAGTCATAAATTAAAAACAGAATAATTCAGATAGAAGTAATCACACTGGAGGCAGAGTCATTTCTGACAGAACTGGATTTTCCTAACAGAAAGCGACTTCGTGCTGCGCCTAATGACACCATTAAGGTCACGCATGTCCTATTTACGTGTGTCACAGAACGGAGGATACAACAGTTTCCCGGAAGAGCTAATACGAGTCGGCAAAATTTTACCTAAACAGGAATTAAGAATCGCTTCTAAAAGCAAACAAGAATCCCTGAAAATACTGACAAACGAAAAAACTAGTGATGACTAAATACAGTATCCAATTTTAAAACTGTTGGGTCTGGATGAATGCTTTGTCAGTGTCAATGATTTAAAAGCTGTACTGTTTGCGGAGTCATACTGAAAATTTTAGACGCGGTGGACTCAATACCATCTTAAGCTTAACATCCAGATTTTATTTTATTCAATGAACACGGTGTTCATGTGTTGAAAGAAGCCGCTGCAATTCGATGCCATGAAAACAGTTTCAACGAAAATTTGGGAGAGCTTCCAAAAACAAGTGACTGAATTCCGTCATAGCGTAACGCCTCGATACCTACAGGAGACCACACAAACACGCGTTTTTATCTACTGTCAGTAAAATATAAAGAGAAAACTATGGAAATTAGCATATTTCCTATTAAAAAATATATATTTGATGGAGAAATACCAATTAATATTCTCACAGATCACCACTTTATGGAAAAAATAACAAATCGTGAAATGGGGAACTACATATTCGTCAACCGCTCCTACATTACGAAGCCACTTCGACAACTACGACGACCGAAGTGAATAAAATATTGCGGAAAAAATGCCGAGCTTTAAAATTTATGACAACAATGCTCCTGTAGAAATGATCAACCGTGAGTAGCTTTATTCAGATTTCTGTATGTCCATCTTTATACAATATAGTTGCAGTACCTCGGCTGTTCAATATAAAATGTCGAATCAAGTTTGCAAGTGAAGATCGAAGGGATTGCTTTATTAAAAAGAAGTCTACGGATAGCAGTGACTGTTGCTGGCTTCTATTTCGATCGTACAAGAGGTAGGATTCTTCCTACACGTAGATCAGGGAGCCTGAAGATGGCGTAATCTAAAGCGGAAACTGGTAGCACAAATAAAACTTGGCATTTAGATGGCTGAATGTGTCTTGATTTGACATTTTACTAAGTTTTCTTCCTGTTATTTATTCCGGCCAGAAAAAATTTACACACGCTGCATAAATAGCTCAACCTGTCCGCCTGACTCGTCCACTGGCAAACACCTCATTTTTCTCTCTCTGCATTTCCAACAACGAAATAGGATGGGACGCTTTCTCCAGCTGACAAAAAAAAAATAAATAAATAAATAAATCAGTCAACTTTTCAACATATTTGCTATATTAAAAGCACTTAATTTTTGTTTTCGTGCCACCGCTGTTTGTGGTTGATGTTCTAGAAGGCAGTCTGCAAGGTGCTGCACAGATAATTTACAGAGCAGCATGATATCTTTGTTTTGCTACTGTAGACTTCTTAGAAGTACACGAAAACTGTGGAAATTTATTTTATTGATGGAATATTTTCGGGTAATCAGCTATTTACCCGAGTCTTAATGGTTTTCTGTGAGTTTCAAACGTTTTCGTACGATCATGCTGTTGCTCCGGTTATAATCAATGAAAATAGAGTGTCATCTACGGTAATAACACCAACACTCACTTTGTTGTACTGGAGATACGTTGAGAATATTTTGTAGCTGCTGTACTTATAACACGACTTGCCGTGGAACAAGCCAATATTACCCTCTGGGGGATTTTTAAGATTGACCGCGCGTGTGGCCAATGGACAAAGGTACCTGACTATAATTTTGAATTGGTGAAATTAACAGAAAAAAATCGAACGGACTTTAACCTTGGGAGTTAATGAAAGTGATAAAATCATGAGCGAATGAAAAAAATGAACTGTCGTCAGCCCAATTAGGCACATTAATTTGGAAATACACATCTAAGAAAGTTGAATATTTGTTATTGAAGTTACTTTCGTTTAGATTTCCCTTTGAATAGCAAACAGGATACAAACTGACACAGTATACTCTGGACTGTGTGTAGCAGCAGTTACCAATAACGCACACATAATCAGTAAAATGTAAGTAGTAATTTTGCACGAAGCTCATACCAATGACAGCTACAATCAAGAGCATTACTTAATCAAATACTGAAATGTTAGTGCATGAAGTGCAGAACTAAATTTTGACATAAGGAGCTTTTATCTTAACTAACATAAGAAAGTCATTAAAGATGAATCTCATAAATAACCTGTTTGTGCTCCTCTACATATCTCAGTTATCCTTAGCAACAGTAATAGTTCAATTTTTTCCTAATACGTGGAGAATATGATGGGGACCCATAAACTAATATAGTTTCTCTAGTCAACTCTCTGACTATTACAGTAAAAAAAAGGGCTAATTCAAAAAAATAATCATTCACTTCACTTGGAGCAGTTCATAATTAACTGTGTAAGAAAATAAAAATACTAGGCTTAATTAACTTCAAAAAAGGAACCACCCATGATAGAAATCAAAACAAAGCTATTTTTGAAAATAAGCATATTTCTTTTTAACACATGTGAAGCAGGTATTTTAGAAAAAATATTCCCACAATCTGGCACTGTATTCCTACGAAACTATACTTTGTAATAAACTAAGGATACTTTAGCAAAATACTATGTAACTTCACTTTTTAGGTTTTAACTTTTACTTCTCCTTTTACATTAGGCAAAGAATCACTTTAAAACATTTGAATGCATGAATTGTTCATTTAAATCAGGATGCTCTGTTTTAGTAGCACTTAGGTGAGGACCCTGCATAGTTTCGTGATCAGGACGGAAAATATGGTTCTGGATACAAATTTGTTTTTGTGATTATTATTCAAACCACACACAAATTAGCTGATCCATGCCCATATACATTACTGAATGCATGAAGTTAGTGATGCAGTGACGAAGATTGGTGGCAAGCGACATGGCGGTTAACTGTACTCACGGCTCTATGTTCGAATGCTCTATAAAATCTCTTCTTAGCGTCAGATTTTCACCATTTCCATCCCCATCGACGCCCAAGTCGCCGAAGTGGCATCAAATCAAAAGACTTGCAACCGGCGAACAGTCTACCCGACGTGAGACCCTTGTCACACGACATTTTCATTTTTACCATATCAGAGCCATTCCTTTTTACGGAGAATACCAAATAATAGCCAGATCCACATCCGAGGCAAATCCATTGTAAAGTAGCTTCCAATTGTCTCTCTTAGCACCGTCGAAGCTAGCCACGAACCAAGGAACTGCCCAGTTCGACCGACAAAACCACCTTTTACATCTCGTCATGCCACTTCCGTTGCGGAGGGACTTCCCTATATCTTTTCTATATTACAAATAGAAGTACTCTAAGCATGAACCAGCTTTCAGTAACCAATTTCTTTTTATGAACGTACACATATTACAATAATTTATCATTTTAACAAATCATTTTTCTTTTTTCATCATTTTTCTTTTTTCATATATACGTTACAAAACTAATTTTCCTGTCACAAATCAAGGACTTCAAATAACAAAAACACACTCCATAATTGCAGATAAACAGTTACGTAAAATAAACCTACTTCTAATCGATATAAGTGTTACATACTGTAAAGCTGGTGAATGTATATCACTAAACTCAAGAGCGTCATGTAATATCAATTATTCCACATATTACAATTTGGTACGTCGCAATAACTTAACGGCAGGAATTACTTTAAAAGTAATTTTACTAAGTAGATTCTTATTTTGGTACAATATTACGAAAGTGCTCGTCGCAAAACTAATCCTGCATAATGGAAGCACCTTTCCCAGTCTATACGGATGCGACGTCCACCAGAGATTTCATTTGGCGCAGCAGACGTTACCTGTGACCTTTTGAAGAGCAGCTGAATGAAAATTCAGTTCAGGATCTATGTCGCCCGTGGTCGTACGTTCCACTGTACAAGTCAACGGTCTCGTACATAGAGTTAGTGCGAGAAGATGAAACTTACTTCATAAAATTATTAACCTACACTTTTTTTGCAGCCTTAAAGTTTTCAATTTGGAAAATATGATCGCACGTGATTGAACTATCTTTTTATTACTCGGAGAATCATTCCGTTATAATTTAATTCTATAACTGTAACTAACTTTGAGAACAGTACCTGCGAAATCTGTAGAATCTGTCCCTGCCAAATACCTAGATAACCACTACCAAGCATTCGAAATGTAAATTTTGTTCTTTCCAAAGAATATAGGGTATATTTGGAGTATAGTGTCCCGTCGACAATGAGGTTACAGACCGAACATAACCTCAAATTTGAAAGCATGAGAAAGGAAATCGGCCGTGTCCTTTTGAAAAGGAATCATCCCGGTATTTACCTTAAAAGATTTAGGCAAAACACGGGAGAGCCCAAATCTGGATGGCCACATGGGTATTTGAATCACTGTCCTCTCGAATTAGAGTTCAGTCACTCACTACTGCCACATTTTAATATATACAGTCACGACACTCGCTGTTAGGAAAGTTGTTACCGTTTGACAGAGGGAGCGACACAGGCGCTCTAAGCTCTGCGGAAGCAGACAGCCACATGCGTCGTAAAGATGTCTGTTTTTAATTATGTTCTACTTAATTAACGAAATAGTTATTGGCTCACGCCCGAAACTAGTAATGGTAAAATAAAATCATTTCTAGAAAACTTATGTCTGGTTGCAGTATTTCCTACAGAGTAATTAAAGAATTTGAGGTATCTCGCGTAATGCTCACATCTCTTATCAAACTAGAGGAATGCTGCCTTCAGGTTGGGGAGAAGGGTTCCTTGAATGTTTCATTTTGTACAGTTTGTTTTGGCAATTACACTTTCAGGTGCACTTTTGTTTCTTGTTATCTAGAATGGCATGTCATTGTTAGGGTTAGGACACAAATGGCTAGTAAATGTTTTCAAGTGACAAACCATGAAACGCGTTTTTCAGTGTGCAGGTAACATAATTTATCTTTCTTCATCTCCTTGTAAGTCATAAATATGCAACTGCGGTCTGCGTATGTACAGCCGTACAGCGCTATATTGTTGATTAAAAATCAGGAAAATTAATACATACGGACTACGAACTGTTCTGAATACATGAAAATAAACGTTATATATACATAAATACCTCATTTAACAACTCAGTTATGCACATGTCAATATTCTGGTGCACCCATTCATATTTTTTAAGAAAGAAAAACATTTCTGTAGAAACCATTTAACCTTTTATCTTTGAATCCAATGTGAACAATCTTATCTGTAAGATACACAACATCTCTGACGTAACAGTGCAAACGTAATGTACAGTGGCGAGGACGTATATCACCACCAGTGTGCAGATTTTTTTACGACTCTGCCGTCCCTGTAAGTACAATTCAACGTAAAAGATGCATGTTTTTAACCTCAAAAGTGCCTCCTCTAAATAAACAGTTTTTATCATTAGCAAAAGGCGCAACAAAAACTACACTGCCCTTAGTCAGCTACTGAAAAAAGACGTCTGTACTCTTCACCAGCACCAGTTCTTGTCTTTCTTTCCGTGTCTGTAGTTAAATTATTGGATATAGGTCCGCCTTTTATGCAAACACACAATTTTTTCTCGTTACCCAAACAGGTTTCGGCACCATTCTAGTGGATTTTGTTTATTTAAATCTGTAAAAAGTTAAAATATTTTAGGTTATAACTGATCTGTACCACAAACTGACAACAGAAGAGAACTTCCATATACAGAAAGCAACAGCAGAAGGCAAACAGGTTTTGGTGAAATGAAAACACTATACTCTGTAAGGGCATATTATTTAATACATTAAAGGAACTTTACAGGAAAGGACACACACACACACACACACACACACACACACACACACACACACAGGAAACAAAATTCGAATTAGACACCAAACACTCTCGGCAACAAATGAATGCCGACGGGGTTAGGAAAAACAACATAGTGCTCACCTAGTTTTACGAAGTGAAAAGGCGTTTGCAAGAACGAAATTACACATAGTACTTCAACATTTGTGTGCACTGCCCTCAGAACGCAGAGCACTGGTAATGCAGCAATTACTTCCTCATCATACGCAAAGTGCAAAGCAAATGGGACTAAATGGCTCTCAACCCCGAGTTCAATCGTGTCAATGTATTGTGTTATAACGCACGCCCTGAAAATGGGAATCGTCGTTCCGAGCAGCAGCTATGAACTTGCATCTTTAACTATACGGTGTAGCTGTTTCTGTCAATAAAAACCATAATATTCATTTCCCACCATCAGTTCCTTAAGTCGAAGTCTTTGATTTACTGTCATCTACAATCTATATGATTTAGAACGTAAAGGTTTGGGAGACGAATTAAAAAAAATCATTAGAGACAGTCGTTTCCAAATTGTCATGACATGTCATGTGACTAGGGCCACGCGTCGGGTAGACCGTTCGCCGGGTTCAAGTCTTTGGATTTGACGCCACTTCGCCGACTTTCGCGTCGATGGGGATGAAATGATGATGATTAGTATAACACAACACCCAGTCCCTGAGCGGAGAAAATGTCCGATCCAGCTGGGAATCGAACCCGGGCCCTTAAGATTGACATTCCGTCCCGCTGACCACTCAGCTACCGGGGGCGGACGTTTCCAAATTAACTCCACTCCCATTATTAGAAAATTAATTCAGATAAAGAGAAAAATCAGAAGGATAAACGGACTTGATGTCAAATCACGTCATTTCGGACGCAGCCAGTGAGATGAGAATCATGACTGCGTATTTCAAGGAGTCGTTACTGTAAACTAACAAAAAAAAAAGATAAAATAATGGGGGAAGGCATGTTGGCATGAATCAAAATGAAGGGTAAAATTAAGCGACAAAGAGGAAGAAAGAAAGAGAGAGAGAGAGAGAGAGAGAGAGAACCTGAAAAGACAGTCTCTGTGTCCCTTAAATCTCTACAGAGTCTTGGTACACTGCTGGGCATTAAAATTTTAACACCAGAAATGACACAAAGTAATGAAAATTTACTTATTGTGCACAGACAGTATAGCAGGAAGAATACACTGTTCAATTTGTAAGAGATTCTGGGGTATGCAGGGTGTGAAGTCTAATACACAGAGCTGTCACCTCAGGCAGCAGCAACGGCTCTAACGCGGCTGGCATCGAGTCTCAACTGAGGTTAGATGAGATACATGTACATCATTCCATGTTGCTTCAACTGTTTCAGACTTTACCAATCGTAATGGCTGTCGACGGTGCTGGGGCACTCTCTCAGTAACCAGTGACTAGACTTTTCCAATGGGTGAGAGATCTGGAGAACGTGATGGCCAGGGCTATAGTCCAACACTCTCAAAAATGTGGTAGGTCAGGACTATACGGGCAGCATGCGCTACATTACTGAAACATAATGCAACGGAGTTCTCTAAGACAATGCATAGCATCCGGCATTGACATGTGAAAAACATAATGGCTGCTCTGCAAATGACCGGCTATGGAAACAACGGATGATCGTGTTGTATATCCAATGGCCCCCATTTATCATCTCGCCATATGCTTGGCCCATATGACGATGAAGACTGCAATATGCAGTGGATATAAGTAATACATAAAATTTCGTTGACTAGGGCTCTCCTGAACTGGCTGATTCTACATTTTCTCTAGATAGTCGTGGGATCCGAATCGTCTCTAGCAGCAATACTATGGAACTATAAACCCCAGCCTGTAAAAGCTACCGCCCTGTCGTCGTCAAATTCCTACAGGCGCTGGTGCACGCTCCATCTCCTTATTCGAGGCATAACAGCATTATCTCAGAAACAACCTACGTTGAAATGCGACTTCCGGGTTAGGTGGCGACACAGGTCATTCGGAACATCGAAAATTCGGAAAGTGAGAAAAAAATATAAAGACATGGCATGTTGTTGTGATCTTCAGTCCTGAGACTGGTTTGATGCAGCTCTCCATGCTACTCTATCCTGTGCAAGCTTCTTCATCTCCCAGTACCTACTGCAACCTACATCCTTCTGAATTTGCTTAGTGTATTCATCTCTTGGTCTCCCCCTACGATTTTTACCCTCCACGCTGCCCCCCAATACTAAATTGGTGATCCCTTGATGCCTCAGAACATGTCCTACCAACCGATCCCTTCTTCTGGTCAAGTTGTCCCACAAACGTCTCTTCTCCCCAATCCTATTCAATACTTCCTCATTAGTTATGTGATCTACCCATTTAATCTTCAGCATTCTTGTTCCAGTATTTCTACGAAATCCAAACTGATCTTCCCCGAGGTCGGCTTCTACCAGTTTTTCCATTCGTCTGTAAAGAATTCGTGTTAGTATTTTGCAGCTGTGGCTTATTAAACTGATAGTTCGGTTATTTTCACATCTGTCAACACCTGCTTTCTTTGGGTTTGGAATTATTATATTCTTCTTGAAGTCTGAGGGTATTTCGCCTGTTTCATACAACTTGCTCACCAGATGGTAGAGTTTTGTCAGGACTGGCTCTCCCAAGGCCGTCAGTAGTTCCAATGGAATGTTGTCTACTCCGGGGGCCTTGTTTCGACTCAGGTCTTTCAGTGCTCTGTCAAACTCTTCACGCAGTATCGTATCTCCCATTTCAACTTCATCTACATCCTCTTCCATTTCCATAATATTGTCCTCAAGTGCATCGCCCTTGTACAGACCCTCTATATACTCCTTCCACCATTCTGCTTTCCCTACATTGCTTAGAACTGGGTTTCCATCTGAGCTCTTGATGTTCATACAAGTAGTTCTCTTATCTCCAAAAGTCTCTTTAATTTTCCTGTAGGCAGTATCTATCTTACCCCTAGTGAGATAAGCCTCTACTTCCTTACATTTATCCTCTAGCCATCCCTGCTTAGCCATTTTGCACTTCCTGTCGATCTCATTTTTGAGGCGTTTGTATTTCTTTTTGCCTGCTTCATTTACTGCATTTTTATATTTTCTCCTTTTTATCAATTCAATATTTCTTGTGTTACCCAAGGATTTCTACTAGCCCTCGTCTTTTTACCTACTTGATCCTCTGCTGCCTTCACTACTTCATCCCTCAAAGCTACCCATTCTTCTTCTACTGTATTTCTTTCCCCCATTCCTGTCAATTGTTCCCTTATGCTCTCCCTGGAACTCTGTACAACCTCTGGTTTAGTCAGTTTATCCAGGTCCCATCTCCTTAAATTCCCACCTATTTGCAGTTTCTTCAGTTTTAATCTACAGGTCATAACCAATAGATTGTGGTCAGAGTCCACATCTGCCCCTGGAAATGTCTTACAATTTAAAACCTGGTTCCTAAATCTCTGTCTTACCATTATATAATCTATCTGATACCTTTTAGTGTCTCCAGGGTTCTTCCATGTATACAACCTTCTATCATGATTCTTAAACCAATATAGATCATAAAAACAGAAGTTATATTTATTTTCACGAATTACGCATTATTTTCTGGTAACTGTCCACCAGACACTGGAAAAACTGCGAATTTCTTATTTTAAGATAGCGACTAAGTTTGGTTTGAACTAAACTCGTACGTCGTTTGTGCGTCTTTAAGTCTATCTTTGTACAGGGGGATTTCGGGGCCACCTCTGTTTAATACAGAAATTCAAATCAAAATCCCTGCAGTCGTCTAAATTTACAGTTTTATTTTATTTTAGTTATAAGTTTCAGCGTTACACGACGCCATCTTCAGGGCCACTGGCCTACGTGCAAGATGAATCCCACCTCTTATACAATCAAAACAGGGGCCACCATACGGTCATGCAAGTGATGATAGAAAGGATCGCTTTGTTAAAAGGAAGCCTACGGATACCAGTGACTGCATGTTGGCTCTTATTTCAACTGTATAAAAGGTAGGATTCTTACTGCATGCCGGTCAGTGGCCCTTAAGATGGCGTAATCTAACGCTGAAATTGGTAGCAAAAATAAAATAAAACTGGACATTTATATGGCTGAAGGCGTTTTTACTTTGGCATTTGACGTATTTTATGTGTGTCGCACTATCATGTAGGCTTTTCACCAGCAATAGTTATACCGACGTTGTTTCCTCCTGGCATTCTATACAAACTATTAATTTGTCCGACTGCGTTTGTGACTGTGCTGGTGTCTGCGTCCTAAGACTGAGCGCCAATTTCGTCACCTCATACCATTATCACAATTGTCTGCAGACGAACAATCGGCTAAAATCTCATCAACTGAAAGCCAACAGCAGGCAGAGGCACTGTCGTTTCGTACACAGTCATTTGTGTCTATAATGCCTATGTCTGAAAATCCACGATTCTTTGAAAATATTTGAACAGCAAATTTGGGAGCACTGCTTTAGAAGAATCCTCCTTTATCC
Source organism: Schistocerca cancellata (assembly GCF_023864275.1). NCBI lineage: Eukaryota > Metazoa > Arthropoda > Insecta > Orthoptera > Acrididae > Schistocerca > Schistocerca cancellata. Next base: position 1,097,444,637 of record NC_064626.1, on the reverse strand, counting down.
ATCCAACGCAGTCTTCACCATGGAGACTACCACCTCTTTTCTGTTTGATGTCATTTTACAATTGCAGCACACGTCGGCAATGCAGCACTGTACACCGAGGCGACGAAAGGCACCTCCTTGTAACATATCGGGCCTTTTGCCCGGCGTAGTGCAGCAACTCCACGTGGCATCAACTCAACAAGCCGCTAAAAATCCCCTGCAAAAATATTGAGCCACGTTGCCTCTGCAGCCACCTATAATTGCTGAAGACTTGCCGGTGCAGGATTTGGTGCACGAACTGACTTCTCGATTATGCCCCATAAATTTTCGATGGGATTCATTTCGGGCGATCTTGGTGGTCAAATAATTTGCTCGAATTGTGCAGAATGTTCTTCAAACCAATCGCGGACAACTGTGGTCCGGTGACATGGCGCATAATCGTCCATAATAACTGCATAGTTGTTTGCCAACATGTAATCCATCAATGGCTGCAAATGGTCTCCAAGTGGCCGAACACACAACAATTTCCGGTCAATGATCGGTTCTGTCGGACCAGAGAATCCAGTCCATTCCATGTAAACACAGCCCAAACCATTATGGAGCCGTCACCAGCAGCTTGTTGACAACGTCGGTTAGTGGTTTCGTGGGGTCTGCGCCACACACTGACTCTACCATCAGCTCTTACCAACTGAGATCGGAACCGACCAGGCCACGGTTTTCCAGTCGTCTGCAGTCCAACTGATATGACCCAAATTACAGGAGAGGCGAAGTCGTGCTGTTAGAGAAGGCACTCGCGTCGGTCTCCTGCAGCGATAGCCCATTAACGCAAAATTTCGCCGCACTGTCCTAACTGAAACGTTCGTCGTACGTGCCACATTTATTTCTGCAGTGGTGCTTGTCTTTTGGCACTAACAACTCTACGCGAACGTCGCTGTTCTCCGTCGTTAAGTCAAGGCAGTCGGCCACTGTGTTGCCTACGGGGGTAGATGCCTGAAAATCTGTGTGCTCGGCGCACTCTCGACGCTGTGTATCTCTGAATACCGAATTCTCTAAAGATTTCCGAAATGGAATGTTCCATGCGTCTGGCTCCACCTCCCATTCCGCGTTCAAGATCTGTTAGTTTCCGTCGTGCGGCTATAATCATGTCGGAAACCTTTTCCCATTAATCACCCGAGTACAAATGACTGCTCTGTCAATACAGTGCCCTTTTATACCTTGTGTACGTGATACTACATCGGTATATGAGCATTTCGCTATCCCACTTTTGTGACCTCGGTATATCGCTCGATGTCGACTTTTTAGGTGACCTCTTGCCAAGATTTGTTTAAATTAAAATGTAATGATTTTCTTTGTTAACTGTTGCCAGTGTACGAATATGGAATATCAAATAATGTGAAGTTATTATACAGTACTAAAAAAATTCAAAAAGTTTAAAGGATCCGGATTAATGAGGTCCGGCTACACAAGCTTCCACTCTATAACACACAGCGAGATCATCTCAAGCACAGTACCAGAGAGCAAAGACGCTTATTTTGGTTTTCTTATAAAGCTGTAATGTCTTTTCACAATGTGTCAGCTGTAGACAAACCGCTGGGGTATTAGTGACTGTGAGTCGATGCTTTTTGTTTTACTTTTAATTTATTGGTTTTAGCATTATCTATTTAATCAGAGAAGTTAGTATCTACAGATCTGGTATACGACTTATGTAGCATAGACATTACAAATTACATTAATTCCATTTAGACTTCATGGTACAATTTGTACCTTCAAACACTCAATACAGTCCATATGTCCCAACTTTTTACGCTGCAACCTTTGTGTCTGATTTATACCTGGATATCCGCTTCCTGCAGAAACCGGGAGATAGTGACATCGTACGTCTTGGTCAGGTGTCTAAACAGGTCCGCCGTAGATATAGGTTGCGGAATTCCTGCTATGATCAAAGCCTTAAGAAACTTCCGGTGTTGTCTGTCGTACCATAAACATCCCAATATCACACGGTTGAGGTCCGCAATCTCAGTTAGGTGGACTCCACAGTATGGAGATGGTTGAACTTCCATCCTACAAAGATGTTAAGGATAACAGCCGTGACCTAGTCGGATACGCGTTATAGTAGTGGTATGACGTCAGGATAGCTTGATTTGGGAGAACCAAATTTTCGGCCTGTCTTTTGCACAACTGCAGTGCCGACTGCCGGTCTGTCGCTTGCAGGAGCCTGCAGCTGCAGCGCGCCACTTGTGGTCGGCTGACGGGCAACGGGGGCACCGCCCGCCAGCGCGAGGTGAGGCGAGGCGAGGCGGTGCCCCGGCGAGGGCGGGGTCCCGCCGTCCTGCCCCGCCCCGGGTATCGATCTGCGGGCTGTTATTATTTGGTGCTGCGCTGCTCGGCGCTACCTGGGCCGGCCTCGCCTGGCCAGGCGGGCCCTGAGCGGCGCGTGCCGCACCCTCCAGTGCGAGTCCAATTAAGAGACGGCCTGTTTAGCCTCGCTTAACGAGCACACGGGGCACAGGCACCGCAACACGCGCCGCTGTCCCCTGAACGCCCATCATGCATCCGTGCTTCATACGTCTGTAAAAGGCCTTACTCTCTTATGTATACGAGAACTACAAGACTAAAGAAAATACAACGTACTGTGACTCCACAAACGTCAACGACTACCGCCCAGGCTCCCATCTACATAGACACTCCGCAATCCACCGCACGGCGCGTGGCGGAATGTACCATTACTAGCCATTTCCTTTCCTGTTCCACCCGCACACAGAGGGAAAAACGACTGTCTATATGCCTTAATATGAGTCCTAATTTCTCGTATCTTATCTTCGTCGTCCTAATGAATACTTTATGTTGGAGGCAGTAGAATCTTTCTCCCGTCAGCTTCAAATGCCGGTTCCCTAAATTTTCTCATTAGTGTTCCTCGAAACGAATAACAAACCCAGCAGCTCGCCTCTGAATTGCTTCGATGTCTTTCTTTAATCCGAGCTGGTACGGATCCCAGACATTAAAAGTACTCAACAGGTCGCCTTAGCGTCTTATATGCGGTCTCTTTTACAGATGAATCACACTTTCCTCGAATTATTTTAATAAACTAAAGTCTACCACCCGCCTTCTCTGCCACAAGCCTAACATGCCCGTTGCATTCTACACTCCTGGAAATTGAAATAAGAACACCGTGAATTCATTGTCCCAGGAAGGGGAAACTTTATTGACACATTCCTGGGGTCAGATACATCACATGATCACACTGACAGAACCACAGGCACATAGACACAGGCAACAGAGCATGCACAATGTCGGCACTAGTACAGTGTATATCCACCTTTCGCAGCAATGCAGGCTGCTATTCTCCCATGGAGACGATCGTAGAGATGCTGGATGTAGTCCTGTGGAACGGCTTGCCATGCCAATTCCACCTGGCGCCTCAGTTGGACCAGCGTTCGTGCTGGACGTGCAGACCGCGTGAGACGACGCTTCATCCAGTCCCAAACATGCTCAATGGGGGACAGATCCGGAGATCTTGCTGGCCAGGGTAGTTGACTTACACTTTCTAGAGCACGTTGGGTGGCACGTGATACATGCGGACGTGCATTGTCCTGTTGGAACAGCAAGTTCCCTTGCCGGTCTAGGAATGGTAGAACGATGGGTTCGATGACGGTTTGGATGTACCGTGCACTATTCAGTGTCCCCTCGACGATTACCAGTGGTGTACGGCCAGTGTAGGAGATCGCTCCCCACACCATGATGCCGGGTGCTGGCCCTGTGTGCCTCGGTCGTATGCAGTCCTGATTGTGGCGCTCACCTGCACGGCGCCAAACACGCATACGACCATCATTGGCACCAAGGCAGAAGCGACTCTCATCGCTGAAGACGACACGTCTCCATTCGTCCCTCCATTCACGCCTGTCGCGACACCACTGGAGGCGGGCTGCACGATGTTGGGGCGTGAGCCTAACGGTGTGCGGGACCGTAGCCCAGCTTCATGGAGACGGTTGCGAATGGTCCTCGCCGATACCCCAGGAGCAACAGTGTCCCTAATTTGCTGGGAAGTGGCGGTGCGGTCCCCTACGGCACTGCGTAGGATCCTACGGTCTTGGCGTGCATCCGTGCGTCGCTGCGGTCCGGTCCCAGGTCGACGGGCACGTGCACCTTCCGCCGACCACTGGCGACAACATCGACGTACTGTGGAGACCTCACGCCCCACGTGTTGAGCAATTCGGCGGTACGTCCACCCGGCCTCCCGCATGCCCACTATACGCCCTCGCTCAAAGTCCGTCAACTGCACATACGGTTCACGTCCACGCTGTCGCGGCGTGCTACCAGTGTTAAAGACTGCGATGGAGCTCCGTATGCCACGGCAAACTGGCAGACACTGACGGCAGCGGTGCACAAATGCTGCGCAGCTAGCGCCATTCGACGGCCAACACCGCGGTTCCTGGTGTGTCCGCTGTGCCGTGTGTGTGATCATTGCTTGTACAGCCCTCTCGCAGTGTCCGGAACAAGTATGGTGGGTCTGACACACCGGTGTCAATGTGTTCTTTTTTCCATTTCCAGGAGTGTATATCGCTTTGCAACGTTGAGCCTAGATATTTGAACGACGCGACTGTGTCAAGCCGGACAGTACTAATGCTGTATCCCATCATGGGTGTGTTTTTGCTGCTCATCCACAGTAACTTACATTTTTTCCACCTTTAGACCTACGGAAGAAAGCAGACCAAAGGGATCCATGGATAGCACCAAATTTACGACGTTAACGGTTCAGCTATACATCTGGTTATATAAAACGCTTTACCTGTAGAAGTTCCTAGCAAAAATTAAACTTACATTTTTCTCTGTAAACTTATGAAAAACATTAACACCACCCTGTTTCACTATGGAACAGGAAGCAGCGTTAGCCATTTTCACACTGCATATTAAAAAGGCGATAATCTAATCATAACAGTACAGTGACTGCGACTGTACACGATTTTTGAAATAAAAACTACTGATCTCAAACATGATTAAGAAAAATGATGAGAGCAGTTAAATAATTAGAATATCTTAAAATTTCATGTCGTGACTTAATAACAGGCTATCTGACACGTAAATAGGACCTTCTTCCAATAACGTAACACCGCAGTATACGTGTGCTACGGCTACTGGCCGTATTATTTTTATGATAATAATTACAGCTGCTGCATATAAAGTATCTCAACGAGAATCTGACGCCGGCCGGGGTGGCCGAGCGGTTCTAGGCGCTACAGTCTGGAACCGCGCGACCGCTACGGTCGCAGGTTCGAATCCTGCCTCGGGCATGGATGTGTGTGATGTCCTTAGGTTAGTTAGGTTTGAGTAGTTCTAAGTTCTAGGGGACTGATGAGCTTAGAAGTTAAGTCTCATAGTGATCAGAAACATTTTTTGAGAATCTGACTGGTCGTCCACTGGCACAGTATTATTCCGTACAACTCATCTGCTGAAGATTGATATATATAAAAGGAAATGCATTACCGCATTAGTAAGTACAACTCAGCCGATACGGCTGACTATCTGATTGCTCCGTAACTGGCACTGATAGCAGACGGCCCAAAGAGATCGCCTATGCTGTTTTTTCTGTACTTATGGATGCTAAGAGACTTCCGGTAAAAAAGAAGTTTAAAAGACACTCTCAATTTCGAATCAATATCTGTAAGATTGACTGATTTCACCCCTTTTCTTGAAATCATATAAAATTATTTCAGTCTACAATGATAAAAAAAAACCACGCTGCCAATTACTTTCAGTGCATTCTTATTCATGAACAATCTCCTACCACACTGGTAGATTCTGCGACAAGTATTTCTTCATATTTTTCTTAGTTCTCGCTAACCACCAATTTCTTGCAGTTTTTATTACTGCCTGACTCAAATTTGGTTCAGGTAATGGGGGAGAATATCTAATACGAAAGACTTTCGAATCTTGCTGAATTGATGTACACTATCAGATCAAAAGTATCCGGACACCCCCCAAAACATATGTCTTTCATATTAGGTGCATTGTGCTGCCACCTGCCAGGTACTCCATATCAGCGACCTCAGTAGTCATTAGCCATCGTGAAAGAGCAGAATGGGGCGCTCCGCGGAACTCACGCTGTCAGGTGATTGGGTGTTACATGTCTGTGCGTGGGATTTCCACACTCCTAAACATACCTAGGTCCACTGTTTCCGATGTGATAGTGAAGCGGAAACGTGAAAGGACACCTACAGCACAAAAGCGTACAGGCTGACCTCGTCTGTTGACTGACAGAGAACGCCGACAATTGAAGAGGGACGTAATATGTAATAGGTAGACATCTATCCAGACCATCCCACAGGAATTCCAAACGGCATCAGGATCGACTGCAAGTAATATGACAGTTAGGCAGGAGGTGAGAAAACTTTGATTTCATAGTCGAGAGGCTGTTCATAAGCCACATTTCACGCCGGTAAATGCCAAACGACGCCTCGCTTGGTGTAAGGAGCGTAAACATTGGACGATTGAACAGTAGAAAAACGTTGTGTGGAGTGACGAATCACGGTACACAATGGGGCGATCCGATGGCAGGGTGTGGGTACGGCGAATGCCTAGTGGACATCATCTCCCAGCGTGTGTAGTGCCAACAGAAATTCGGAGGCGGTGGTTTTATGGTGTGATCATGTTTTTCATGGAGGGAGCTTGCACCCCTTGTTGTTTTGTGTGGCACTATCACAACACAGGCTTACATTGATGTTTTAAGCACCTTCTTGCTTCCCACTATTGGAGAGCAATTCGGGTATGGCGATTGCATCTTTAAACACGATCGAGCACCTGTTCATAATGCACGGCCTGTGGCGGGGTGGTTACGCGGCAATAACATCCCTGAAGTGGACTGACCTGCACAGAGTCCTGACCTGAATCCTATAGAACACCTTTTCGATGTTTTGGATCCCCGACTTCGTACCAGGCGTCACCGACCGACATCGATACCTCTCCTCAGTGCAGCACTGCTTGAAGAATGGGCTGCCATTCCCCAAGAAACCTTCCAGCACCTGACTGAACGTATGCCTGCGAGAGTAGAAGCTGTCATGAAGGCTTAGGGTGGGCAAACACCGTATTGAATTCCAGCATTACCGATGGAGGGCGCGATGAACTTTTAAGTTACTTTCAACCAGGTGTCCGGATACTTTTGATCGCATAGGGTATGTATCGGCGAAATGAAACAGTTTCTAGAACTGAAAAAAAGCAATCGGCGTGATGAAAGCAATTTACAAAAAATTAAGCGGAAGTGTGTGTATTTATTTATACTGTAAATTTTGGTATAGCCTCCGAACTACATGGACAACGAAGAGTTCTGAAGTGGTTTTCTGTCGTGCTGACGTCATCTATGCGTCACAGGATGTCTTCCCACCCCCTCTCACAAAGGTCAATGGATAAAATAGCGAGAAATTCAAATTTTGGCGGGAAATTAAAGAAAAAAACACCTCAACTGCGTTAGCGCATTTCCGATGGAAAAATAGAAGTCACTTAACAACTGCAAATAAGTACTCATTTAATAAACTGAAAATAACTCCACTATATAAACAGGAGTCCAGTAAAGTTATTTTGTCTACTTACGTAAGAGAAATTGAGAGGAAGTGGGGGAGAGGTATAATCTATGAATCACAGAAAACATCAGATCAAACCTCGGACTGAAGACCACAATGACAAACTGAAACAGCGCTCGTGGTGGAGGAAGTCTCCTTTCCCGGAAGAAAGCTACATCTGCCGTAGGAGATGACTACGAATCTATGTCTGCTCTAACAATGTTGAACAACAGTGCTTAGATTTACGTACAATCTGTCCATAATAGTTTCCGGCATTAGTATAATTAGTAACTCATTTACAGGGTGGTCAAAACAGTTCGGAAAGTTTGTAATGGTGTTGGAGGGGAGGTTATGCTGAGAAATAATTGTTACGAAAAAAGTTGGGTACTTTGCACCGTTTCCGAGTAACGGATTTAACATGCTAGTTCGCCATCAATTCCTTGCGTGGGCAAATTCAAGCACTTGGATGCGCTAAAATGCGGTACTGCAGAGACGTCTGCGGGTCCATGAGTTACCACTTGTTGAAATGCTCATTACTAGTTAAAACATGCCTTTTTCGGAAGTGATTCATTTAAGTTACTGAAGTAAAACCTACGTTTTATCGGTTTGAGGAAACCAAACGATGAACACCTTTGGCGACACCGTCTCTGGCAGGCTTCTTGAATCTGCGGGCGCGACCACCTTATTGCCTAAATTCATTGTTGAATAACAAGGAAACGCCGTGAAGTATAGAACTTTTTTCTTTACTTATTTCTCAGCACAACCCCTCTGCCCCTGTAGTAACCCCCTTACAAGGTTTTCAGACGGTTTCTGACCACTCTGTCAATGTTCTGCATGCATTGTTAATGCATTTTATGGAAAATAAACACCGTCCGTGCATTTCTGCGCACTGCATCGCCAGTGATTCGTAAGGTGTGCTGCGGTTGGTCGGTATAAGTTTACGAAACACCTTGTAGTTGCTTGTTACAATGTAGTGGGTTACAGAGGGTGAATCGCACGCTCGTATTTCAGTTTGCGAACATAGACCCTTCCTCTCCCGTCTACATCCTCCCCCCCCCCCCCGCCCCCCTGCACCTTTTACACCCCCAGAACAGAATTTATCCCTTCATACGGTTCTGTTTCATTTAGACGTGGTAAACACATATTTGTTCTTAAACTATTTCTTTTGACAATAGACATTAATTGTATTTCATTAAAGCCCTATTTTTAGTAATCTATGATTCTTCCATTCCTTGCACTGCGGAAACTATTAGTCTAGAGAAAAAATGTATAGATCCTTTTTTACAGGAAATTTGTACCGGGCACATTTTCACTAGAAGCCGTTCTTGAGTTTAAGAAAAACACTGAAGTTATCTTTAAACGTGCCCCCCCCCCCCCCCCCCCCCCGCTCATAGCCCAGCGGCCAGGATTTTTAGCATGTTGTTCACGGCACACACTTACCATCGTACAAAAGTTTGGGACTACTGAATTTTTCCCTTAATCGACCTTTCTTGGTCTTAGTTGACTGGGGTATAACCTGCGATTAATTATATGTGGTCGTCCCATTTGAAATCGGTCCGTGTGCGTATTCTTAGATGTTTTACGTATGTGACCGCTTCCAGCGATTATTTAAATAATGATTTTTTCTGTCTTCTTGCGCAGTGCACTACCTATGCTTACACTGAGGCTCAAGTGCAAATCTCTGTACAAAGTGTGTATTCTTTACGGATCTTCATGCATTTCGCTACAGTTTTCTATGCTTGCGACCTCTCTTTTTACATCACTATCAATCCGCGGAAAATCTTATGGAATTTCGGACTTCATCCGCTAGACAAGCGGCGATCAATAAGTAACGCAACACGTTTTTTCTGCGAACAGGTTGGTTCTATTCATGATTTAATACACCGACATGTTCCCCCCTCTTGACTACAAAACTATTTTTCCAACATTACCTCCGTTCAATACGACGGTCTTACACCACCTTGCCGGGAGGTCCTGAAAGTCCGCATGGTACCACTCTAGTGGTCGACGTCGGGGACAACGGCTTGCTGCATCAGTAACCTCCCCATAACCCACGTACTGCTACTCGCTGAGTGCATCCTTTATTGGGCCAAAGAGATGGAAGTAGCAAGATGCGAGATCCGGGCTGCGGGGCGGTTGAAGAAGAGTCCAATCTACATCTACATGATGACTCTGAAATTCACACTTAAGTGCTTGGCAGAGGGTTCATCGAACCACAATCATACTGTCTCTCTACCATTCCACTCCCGAACAGCGCGCGGGAAAAACGAACACCTAAACCTTTCTGTTCGAGCTCTGATTTCTCTTATTTTATTTTGATGATCATTCCTACCTATGTAGGTTGGGCTCAACAAAATATTTTCGCATTCGGAAGAGAAAGTTGGTGACTGAAATTTCGTAAATAGATCTCGCCGCGACGAAAAACGTCTTTGCTTTAATGACTTCCATCCCAATTCGCGTATCATATCTGACACACTCTCTCCCCTGTTACGTGATAATACAAAACGAGCTGCCCTTTTTTGCACCCTTTCGATGTCCTCCGTCAATCCCACGTGGTAAGGATCCCACACCGCGCAGCAATATTCTAACAGAGGACGAACGAGTGTAGTGTAAGCTGTCTCTTTAGTGGACTTGTTGCATCTTATAAGTGTCCTGCCAATGAAACGCAACCTTTGGCTCGCCGTCCACACAATATTATCTATGTGGGCTTTCCAACTGAAGTTGTTCGTAATTTTAACACCCAGGTACTTAGTTGAAGACTTGTGTGAGGCGTAGCGTTATCGTGAAAGAGAAGATCGTTCGCATTTTGGAACGACGAACACGCTGAAGGAGTTTCTTGAATTTTCTGTGGATAGCACAATACAATTCAGAATTGATCGTTGTACCATCAGGGAGAACATCAAACAGAACAAACCCTTCTGAAAACCAGAAGACCGTCAGCATGACTTCACCAGCTGAGAATGCGGCTTTGAACTTTTTCCTCGGAGGACAGGTGCCGTGGTGCCACTCTACAGACTGCCGTTTTGTTTCCGGTTCGAAGTGATGAACTCATGTTTCATCCGTCTGTGACGATGTTCGACAAAAAGACTGTCGCCATCAGATTCGTAACGCGCAAGCAATTCCGCACAGATGGTTCTTCGTTGATCTTTATGCTCTTCTGTTCGGCGGCGAGGAACCCAGCGTGCACACACTTCAGTACCCCAACTGGTGTACGAATGTGTCAGCAATATCAACAGATAAGTCAAGTCGAATGTGTGTGTTCGCACGTTCCAACATTGTAGTCACAGCTGTGTGTGGCCGGCCGGCACGCACGCACGAAATTGGACAGGTTGGCGCGACCTCGTTGCTGTGATGACAGATGCCTCGCCCAACGACTCTCAGCGATTTTGTTCACTGCCGAGTCTCCGTAGAACTTCTGCAAACGCCTAGAATAACTGCGATGCTCTGGTTTTGCGCCAAAAGAAACCCAATGACAGTTCTCCGCTTGGAACGCACCTGCGTTGCAGACAACATTTTGAAGGCTGCGTATAGCGCCGCCACCTGCAGGAACTTCAGGAAACTGTAAGGCCTGAAGTGTGAATATTCCTCTATGTCTCACAACAAATTCCACATTTTTTCAACCGAAAACTGCCAAAAAAATTGCATTACTTACTGAAGGCCCCTCTTACATGGTCTGAAAAGTAATAGTCCTGTAACACTTTCTTGGTGTAACCCCAAAGTTACTGACACATCTGAAGATTCTCTCCTTTAAGAATGACGTGGTGTATTTTGTTTTCTAGTAACTCCTCAATCCAGTAAAACAGCTACTCTGATGTTCAGTACATTCGTATTGTGTTCATTAGGTGGAAGTGCCGAACTGTCCGTTAGTCTACTTTAAGCTATCGGAAGATCATCAGGAAAGTCGCGTTCTGTAACTAGCTGAAAACTTTGCGCAATTAACACGACCTATTAATGTTGAGACGACCTACCTCCGTTAGAAAATTTATAACAACGGCCTCCATTGCCGTTAACACCGGAATTCCAGTTCATCCTGACGCAGGTCACAGAAATTTACGATGATCTTAGACAGCGGCGATAGCGGAGACGCGAACTGAACAAGAATTACCGTGCCAACTGAGCCCTCGATTCGACGCTCCGAAGGGCAGAAGCTTCCTCGAAGCGAGAGCTTTTGCAGTAAGAAACATGACGCTGCCTTGCATAGACGCCAACAGTAGGCCACGGAGCAGGCGCCTGCACCGCCGGTCTCGCGTTATAGGAATTTCCGCGAGTCGCCCGCCGCAAGTGGGTAACACGATCGGCGTGAGGAGCCCGGCTCTCCGCCTTCCGCGCGGTGCGTCCCGTTTCGCTCCGCCAAGTCCTGCCCTATACAGTGTCACGCGGAATGCATTGTGTTTCACAGTTTCTCAGTACCCTTGACGCTCCTTATCAGATTACCGTTTCACGCTCCGTGAACAGGTTGCTCCGTTTCCTCTCCGGAAGCACCTTGATTCTCTCTGTCCCGCGTTCACCTCCCCACTCACATCTCTCTAGCGTTCACTGAAACACTTACTTACAAACGTCGTCCTCCGCGTCCTTGGAGAAAATCACAATTAATCATTCAAAACCTATGTAGTTGTATGTGTCAATATCGTGTAGCCCGATGCCTCCAAACTGACATTATACAGAGTCAATCAGCCTCCAACCTGCAACCCTTTTATTCCGCGATCAGTTCAAGATACTGAAAAACGGTTTTCGGCATATAACAAAATAGAATGCCCTTTGCGTTCTATGTTTAATCCTGTCAACTCTCATATCAACTGAAATATTTGAGCAGGTATTTTTTTAATGTAACGATACATTTTAACGGTGACTACAGTGATAACACTTGTTAATGTTGTCGTTTAAACTTTTGGCTAAAATAAGCAATAAACAAGCTACAATTTAAAGACACGACGCCGGAATCTGCTACTGCGGTATGGCTCTCACGCCAGGCTGCGTTACATGCAGCAAAAGGACAGGTCTACGCTGTAAACCTTAAATGTAATTCCTTTTGTTTCTACTTTGATGCATCAAAGAGACAAGATCAGATACGTTCTTTATGAAATATGAAAATTACAGCAAAATGCGCAGCGATAGATTGTTTAAAATGTGCAATTTAAAACTCTGACTTCAAAAAATATTTTTTTTTATACATGGTTTCGATGTATAGGCCCGTCATCAGATAAATCTCGTGTTGCAGCCGCTGAAGCTCAAGGGTATCTCTGACCTCTTATCGGCAGTTCTATAATTATAGCTGCTAATGTGATCTTTATCAAATTTACTGAAGCCCACTGCACTTGTCTCTGGTCATACACACAGATTCGTCTTCTCTGATGAACGCCTTTGTCGCTCTCTCTTTGGCTGTCGATGCGTTGTCTGACAATGTTATTCGGCACCATGTATCTAGTAGAACCACTGCGCACAAACCTTCTCCACGCAAATTTCACTATCCTATGTAAGTCTCACAGCTAGTCTTTGAAACAAACGAATCAATTTCCCGACATATTTCGCGTATTTCCTCTCAAATAATGTATTAATTTTCTGGGATATCTCACCACTTGGAAGGAAAATAGCCTATAGGTTGCACAAAAGTACCTCTTCAAGCACTTAGAAGAATTTAACTGCACCTTCACAATACATAAATGTTCGCTAAAGAAATTCGTCATACATCACCAATCACAATGTGATAACAGTGACGTCAATACCTACAGGGAAAAAAAAGGCCTTTATTACCCACTATTGAAGCTGTCAGTGGCTCAGAAAGGTGTTCAAAACTGAGCAACAAAAATTTTTGATAATTTGTCCAACAACATAAATTGTCTGACACATAATAAATCAAGTTTTAGATCACCTAAAATCATTTTTTCTGGACAACTCCTATTACAGGGACGATTTTTTTTTGTTTAAAAGTGGTACACTGTAAACATAACAGAAACAACCCTTAATTTTTAAGTGTATTTGCATGAGTAGCACAGAAACACAACGTGTTCATCAATGTTGTCATGTATACACAGCCTGTAAATTAACTATCATGATCATTTCGACAAAAGAATGATCTACGAAAGATGCAACAAACTTACTTCTGTCTGTACACTTACAAATTTTAAATTGCAGAACCACGGTTCCATGATAGTTTCACAGCAGCTGATGACAACCACGCTTATTCCTCGCAACCAATAGTTTCTTTGCTACGAGGAACAAGCAATCCGTGTATCAACGAGAAGCTCAAAAATCTTAATACAAAGGAAAGTCAAATGAAAACGAGACAGAGGAAAAAATTATGTAAACTATGTATTATTTCAAAAGTAATGGCCGTAATTGCCAATGCCTACAACGAAAAATGTTTGCAGTTGCGTACAGAACTAGGACTGTACCCAGGCGTACACAGATTCGTCCGTAGCAAATGGAAAGCTACGAATGTCTTTCTTCAGGGCACAAGAAATATGGAAATCGCATGGGGAGAGATCCTGACTGTTTGGAGGATGTGTAAAGGCTTCTCACTGAAACTTTTGCAGTGTAGTCGAAACCGGCACGCCAACTCCGAGAAAGTCATTATGACCTTTTTCACTCACTGCAAGGGCCCACTGCTTATTGACTTTCTCGAACACGGCGCCACAATTAACGCAAAGCGTTACGTGGACACTTTGCAAAAATATAAGTGCGGCACAAGTCCAAAAGTCCAGGAATGTTGACGGACGGCATCACTGTGTTGCATGATAATGCCCCCTGCCTGACATTACACCGGTGGATTTCTTTCTATGTAGGTGCGTCAAGGAAAGAGAGTATCAAACGATTTACAGAACCGAAGCGTTACTGCCATTGCCAAAACTGACGCAGATATGTTGCGCAGAGTCTGGATAGAGCTTGAATACATGCTGGATGTTGTGCGAGCCACCAAAGGCGCACATGCTGAAACTGACTGAATGACATACAAACCTCGAGAGATAGTGTTAACGTAAGCCAGGCGTGTGTAAATATCTTAATTAGTTTGGATGCTGCACCTAAGTTCAGCTAACCTTTTGAGACATTCTGTACAGAAGAAGTGTGTTACAGTACAGGGTTGTTATTCATATTTATGTCGTGGTTCCCTTACTGTGCTTAAGTAAACGCTAAATGCGAAAGAATATGAACACTTTTTGCCGCTTTATGTACTGAGTACTATAAAGAAACAGTTGGAATTGTATCAGGATGATACTGCACCCTGTCAAAAGCTGAGTCTGTGACGCAAAAGCTTAGGCAAGCCAGTCCGTTTAAGGAATGTTACTGTCCACATAAACTGACCTGAACCCAGTTGGACACCTTTGGCAGGAGTTAGAACGTCATTTCGCTACAAACCCCAGCGACCAACATCACTACCCTCTCTGATTTCGGCTCTTGAGGGAGAAAGGACAGCCATTCCACCACAGACATTCAGACACCTCACTGAAAGTGTCCCCCAGAAGAGTTCAAGCCGCCAAAAAGGTGACAGGTGGACACACGACATATTAACGTCGACTAATATGCGAGCGACTACTTTTGATCAGTTGAAGTATGTAGGAAGAGGCAATTCGCTGCTCGATTCTTCCTCGAACTTCGCCGCTCGGAATTTAAAAAGTAAACCATTTCGTGCCACACATATTGCTTGCAGCGTCTGCCACTGGTATCTAAGGAACACCTTTGACTCCCAGTAAGCGAACACGCGACGAAATGCTCTGGCCTTTTAGTTCCCTTCTATATCCTCTATCAGTTCTACCAGATCAGACTCCCACACCAAGAAGCAACACTGCATTATCATTTGTATGGACTACACGTCCCGAGAATTCTTCCAATGAATCACAGCCTGACATCATCTTTTCCAACTACCAGTTTCATGTGACTTTAAATCGCTCCGAACGCATATTCCCAACTACTTAAGAGACTCTACTTTTTAGAGTGATTGTTCAGCAATGTTTAAACAAAAATAACGGCCCTTCCACCTACTTATCGCAATCAATTACATATGTTTATGTTCAGGGGTCAACTGCCAATTCCTGCACCAAGCGTCGATCCTCCACAGGTCTTCCTGCATTTCGCTACAATTTTCTTGCAGTGCGATCTATCGATACGCAGTATTTTAATCTCCGAATACCCTCATGGAGCTTCCAACATTATCCGCAAGGTTAATTACCTATGACCGCCAAGACTAATGGTCCCGTAGCGCTCCCTGAGTGGGAGTTGAACTTCTGCAATATTGGTCTCTTTTCTAAGAACCTAATGATCCGCGACACATTTTTGGATGCAGAGTGGGCGGCTTGATATGCTTTCCGACTCTTTTATAGGTGCCAACGTTACCGCGGGACTTCCGACCAAGCGCTTTGCTTCTAGGGTTTTCGACCAGAGCCTCCACCACTGCTGATTTAGCCAGTCGTTCACATGCAGCGGTTGTGTTGTCACCGTTCAGTCAGGCAATGCTCGCGCCGACAGCCTTTGCTTCCGTATATTGTAGTTTCATAGGCCTAAGCTACTCGAGTTGTATACACTGTGAGTGATGAAAATAATTGCAACAGCGAAAAGGAAGCCGTATCTTCTCAAGGATAGTTATCGATGCCGTGTGCACAGAAAATACGATGAGTATAACAAATGGATGCGGCTGATTTCCGAACGGAATCGCAAAATTACTGATGAACAGCAATGTTCTTGTCCTCCTGAAGAAGCAGATGTGCAGGTCAAGAAACCAATGCATAACTGTAGGAAAAAATGTCAACGCAAGGAAGAGTGCTGTTTTACACATTTTTGTGGAGAAAATTCGACATCTGAAAGATAAAGGTTCAGGTTTCGTAAATATGCCACATTATGAAAACTCCAAGACCGCACTGTGAAAAGCTAGTAGGAAAGGTATTGGGACGACACCGATCCCCTGCATTAGTTCGAAGATTCAACTGAACGCAGACATTTTGAAATTAACTGAATGCAATAGCTTTCTAAAGACTGACGATGGTTCTCCTGACCAAAGAAACCTGTTGTCCGGTTATGAAGAAGCACAGAAAACCCTGTGTGAAAATGAAACTTACTAAGGACTGGACATCTGACAGTTGTCGAAACAATTCTAAGACAGTACACCATACACTTTGACAGCGGAAACAGAACAGAAGGGACGAAGTTGGTTTCTTTTTTTTTTGTTTGTTTTCTGCCAGAGGAAAGTCAAAATACATATTGAAGTATATTTTCTGTATCGAAAAATAAGATACCTGGGTGGTCACCACAAACTGCAGTGTTAAGACTTCAAAATGGCTGCAATTAAAGCTATGAAAACGGTGTTCCCTGAAACATCCTTTTCTGGTTGCAATTTTCACTTCAGTTAATATATGTGGAAGAAACTACAATTACTGGGAGCAACAGAGAAATACGCCGTTAGAGAAGAAGAACGACTGTTTCGCCTCCTTTGCGCTGCATTGACACACTTCCACCAAAGTTCTGATGAAACTTTAATGGAAATAATGGTGGAAATATCCAGTGAAGAAAACGTCGGGAAATTCGCAATTATATGGTCAATCAGTGCATGAAATGTCCTAGTATACCAACTGAAATGTGGAATGTTGGTAACCAGGAAAACAGGCCACGAATGCTGTCGAAGGTTGCCAAAGGAAATTACATTCGGGAATGAATCAAAAACATCTGAACGTGTACTTTCTGATAAATAAGCTGAAGGAGGACGCAGAAAACTCTACACTTTAAATTAAAGAGGATTACCTTGGCCTCTATCTTCAAAAAAGAAGGCAAAGACACACCTATCTTGACAGAAGTTTACTAGGCATTCAAAGACCACAATGATGGGCCGAAGCATTATAATTATGACCACCTGGTTGTCTGTCTTTGGAACGAAGTATCACTGGTTCTGCGTATCAGGGATCCGACAGTTTGTTGGTAGGTTTTCTGGAGGTATGTGGCATTAGATGTCTACGCACAGATCATGTAATGCACGCAAATAACGGGGCCGCTGATTTGCGTACAAGGTGATAGCGCCCGATAGCGACCCGGATGGGTTCCACAGAATTCACATCACGCGAATTTGGTCGTCGAAACATCAAACTGACTTCATTATAATGCTCCTCAAAGCACTGTAGCACTGTTCTGGCTTCGAGACACGGGCAGTCAAACTGTTCAGAGATGACATCGCCGTCGAGGAAGACACTACGCATGAAGCGATGCACGTGGTTTGCAGCTGTCAGCGTGTCTTCGAATACTACCACAGGTCCCAAGCACGCGCAGAAGAATGTCTGCCCTAGAATAATAGTGCTGCCATCAGCCTGTATCAGTGGCGCGCTGCAAGTTTCGAGCCGCAGTTCACCTAGATGATCTGAAATGTGCAAATGATCAGCGATCTAGTGCAGCAAGAATGCGATTCACCTGAGAGCTGACATTTCCATTGATCGACGATCGAATTCCGATGGTCCAGTGCCCACTGCAATCATAACTGACGATGATGATTGGTCAACAAGTGAACACGATGAGGTGGTTTATTGCGGACTCCATGTTCAACAATGTACGATGAACGGTGTGGTCCGAAATCTTTGTACGTGTACCAGCAGTGTGCTCTTTCCACAGATATGCCACAAATCAGCCCGTAGCAAAGAAGCCTCCGAACTCTACGTTCTGTGAAGGGACGTGAATGTTCAATAATTTAGCGCCCGGAGGTAGTTTCACTGTCCTACGCCTTGCCGTAGATCTTTGTCAAAGTCGCTGATCGTAATAGATTTCTACATTTGCAGCCCATATCTTCGCTAAGGTGATCCCCCATCCGTGTTTGCTCCGCTTACATACTTACGTTACCGCGTCACGTGGCCGGAACGCCACCAGGCGGCATCTAGCGTTGCGGTAGGCAGTGGTCACAATGTTTTGGCTTCTCGGTGTACACAAGGACTCGGGCGATTAAAGGTGTTTAAAATCTCTTACTTCCTTACAAAAAACTGACTAAGAAACTAAATTCATAAAGTAAGACAAGAAGTTACACCGTTTACTGCAGTAATGGTGTAGAAAGTAAGAGGTGAAAATACTAAAAAAAAAAGAGATAAAAACGTAAAAATAAGATAAACATATAAACATGCCTATGTACTAGGTGCACAGCCAGTCCTAAGCCTGAATAAAAAGTGAAGCGGTATTCTTATTACAAAACTGTTGGCAGAGCCTCCCGAATGTTGCGGTTGCCTTTGACTGTCGGCAAACCTACAGCTAAAATATTTGTGGTTGGAAAAACAAAGTTTTTGACGTCACGGGTCGGAAATTCAACGGTCGGAAACCCCACCACACCGAGTAGGTCCTGTGGAACAGGTCCTGCAGGGCGCTTGATATCTCTACACACTTCAGATGCGCGTAAGTAAACGTGCGCGGAGGACGAGAGGTCATAAAACGCGTTGATGGAAGGTTTCCGACCCAAACAGGCGTATTTTCGGCCTTGCTGTTCCTGATTTATGATGCTTACAGAGCTCGTGCTATTTCCAACGAAGCACAGCGCTATTCATAGGCTAGAAAGAAGAACGAATCAAGGGGAAGGTGTGTTATAGTTGCGACATTTCCGAAATTGAGTTACAAGGCGTGATACAGAGAACCGGTCAGGCGGCTATGGAATAGTCATGCCCGGGTAGACACGCATCTTAGGCGCTTGAAACACACACACACACACACACACACACACACACACACACACACACACACACACACACTTGCCAGACCTACAACTTCACCATGAAGGACGACAACATCGGCAGATCATACCTTCCTCACGCATCAGGAAAAAAAAAAAAAAACGATTACCCCTATTATGTTCCGGTGTGAGAAATCCACAACAGAAATGTACATTATTCAAATCATGCTTCATATAGGCAGAAGGATATGCCCAGTACGATGGCTGCAGTGGGAACAGCACCACCATCTACTTGTATTAATGTAAATGTCACACTCTGATCTACCATACCGATTACTTCTGGCACATTTAAAGCTAACACCACTTACTATATGAAAGTCTGAAATAACACCAATGAAAAAACCTCCGTTTAGAACGGAATGTTTTTTGAGACAGCCTTTTCTCAATAACCAATACAGGGCGCCGTAGCATAAGTTAACTGAACAGTCCTCTTCCATGTACACAAAGTTTTATGAAAATGTAAGTGTAAAGGTGCTCATCGAGTTCCAAGCTGTGCAAATCAGCGTAACAATGATTTACAGATTCTCAATTTTGACAAATCCCTCCATGTACTGCTATTAAGACGGCCAGAGTCTAGCGGATACGAAAACCCAGTAGTATCAGGAGTATCTCTGGCGAAGTTTAAACGTACATTGTCCCACAAAAGAGGAAAACAGCACCTATTTCAAAGCTCAGACAGCGAAGTATGTCTACAGCTAATTTAGCACACTTGACACCTTTAGGTACCCTCCTTGAATTTCCGTAGTCCTGGTTGACCGCTGGCTGCCTTGCCGTCCCGAAGTAACATGCAGTAACTACATTGCGCAATAAAATTAAACGTTCACTTTTTCGAAACCCTGTAATTGTCTCCCATTGGAACTTGTAAGTTTAAAATTTGGCTTTAAGGTGCCTACAAGCTCCCTTTGAAATGAAGCGCAAGTGTGGCGTCCTACGACTTCTAAGGTGGGCTAATGCTATTGGCACCACAGTGCACCACAATTCTGCGCAACGCGACCGTGGACGTGTCACGCAATGAGAAGGTAGTCACAGCCCCTCTTACCCATATTTCATCCCTTCTTTTGACGTCTCTGCGATGAAGTTCAGAATCGCGACGCTCAGCGTCGAATTCAGGCAGTTTTCTTACGGGTGGCTGAGGAATCGTCACGAAAAGGCCTCATGGCGTAGCACAATAGGCGTCAAAGGAAAACACCTCTTTCCCTGGAGCGTAAATTCCCACACACTTCGCGGTTGAAAACAACAGTTCGCAGGGCGATGAGCAACAGGAAGTTGTCGGTGACAACCTGTCACACAGCTGACGCCCTCTGATGTTTCATCAGTTCTCTAAGGACGATGGATGGCTGCATCCACACTGGATGTCATGGCAACTCTTTGGAGTGCAGCGCGACCACAATTTTTACTCTCATGTACCGGATGGAACCACTGGGTACCATTCAAAAACGTCAACGAAATTTGAACGCTATCGGACACAGGGTACTTATGCTTTTTCAGCCCTCCTGTGGCATGAACTAACGGAAGTGCAGCAAACGTGAGTGAACAAAACGGCAAAGGGTCCTTCTACAACCCCCGTTCGGCAACAGCCTCAGTGCCACCCACGAAACTTCAATACGCACGTCACAAATGTGCCTGTCAGAAACTGACACCAATTCAGTCTGGAGGATGCTCTGCCGGCTGAAGGAAGGCAAATCCCACCCAAGGGGTGTCTAAGGCGAAAGAACAGATACTATCTTCATATAGATAAGGCTTACCAGACAATGATCTTCAGTGCGGATGCACTCAAGTTGCCCAAACTCTTACGGGACTCGATAGATTGACTGCCGCGAGTAATGAGTATAGTGAACAGGGGTACTACAAATGTAGTGTGCAGACACTAACAAGGGAATGGTCAGACTTGTCATGTCGAAACCTGTATTGCTTTTTTTACCACTGTGAGTTAACATTGCAAGAAGTCTGTATGCAGAATTTTAGCTGCTGACATGTCCTGGAAGTCTGTAAACAATTTTATGAAGTAAGACATTATTGTCGCATGGTTTCCGCGCTTATAACTGCCTCTTGTACAACCCTGACTTCTCTCGCTACGTTATACCAACGCCATCTAGGGACAAGGTGACGTTAGCTACGCGCCGCTCTCTTGCCACAGCAGTGAGAGAGCTTATTCCCCCAGTGAAAGCGATCGTATGATAATTAAACATTCGTTGACAAATATGGCTGATATGTTATCTACAGCATTCTTTCCAAATAGCTGTGAAATAGACAAAAATAAATATACGGTTTAGAAGACGTACAAATTTTATTTCTTGTAATTACCGCAAAAATGCGAAATATTGATACAATGTTCAAAACATAGGTTTTTTTGTGCACCAGGAACATACAAGCAGACGACATATGACAGCCCTGCGAATCACAGACGTTGTTAGACGTCTGTAGACAAAACTGGGCTGGTGTTAGGAATGAATCAGGCCTAGTATCAGTATATTTCGAGGAGTGCCACGCTATTTAATCAAATTCTGAAACCGTGGGGAGGAAAATTGATAATGTGCTACTGATTGCAGAATATTGTCACGGTGATAGACAGGAAATTGCAGTGATCTGCACACAATAATTTTCTCTGTTAGTTTTCTGTAAAATGTCTTCCATTGAAGGAAAAATTCTCTGTCTAAAGGTTGAATTACGTTCGTCGTGCCGGGTGAAATCTGAAGTATCTCTACTTCTTTGTCAGGGTGGGCTCGAAATACAGCTGTTAATGAATCAGACCTTTTATGACCTGACCACCAATGTAGAAGGAGAAGAGATTTGTTCCCGCAGAACGGAAGAAAAGCATGACGCATGAAAAGTGTAACGTTTTCATTTCCCATTTTTCCAGACGTCGATGAGTCCACCACAAGATTTTTTTGCGTAGAACATTGTTCTTTTGACACGTGGTCCAAAACGTCCAGTTGGTTCTTGAAGAGACACATATAGCTTAGGCAGCAATGAACCATCCAGACTAACTATTGGCATTGTAGTGTATGAATGGGTGAGTGCAGTCGTGGACTGCGCAATCGCTTCAATATGTTTTTCCCCTTTGAATGTCAGTGTTCTTTTCGCACGTATTTCTTTTTGAAAACTTGACTGATCTGCATTGTACACGTACGATTCACTAAAACTAGCGATCTTATTTTTTGCATTTGTAAGAAAAGCTATTATTTCGATTTGTGTCACTTCATTTTCCGACCTGTTTCTCGATACAAATTTTGTTATTTTTCTTGCCACAATTTTATGTGATCTTTTCAAGCGACTAATCCAACTTTGAGAAGCTGTAAATTCTTTAGCGACTATCGCGTTGTCAACCTCTAACGCCGAATCACGCAAAGTTGTATCGCTGACACTAAATTACTGTTGTCTGGCATCGGTAAATAGCTCAACAAGTCGCGCATTTATCTCCGTCGCAATTTCCAGTCGACTCTTACGTCGTCCAGCGACTTCCTTTTTCCATCTATACAATTCACGTTCAGAACGGACAAACCGTTACTTATTTTGAACAGTACTGACACGTAGGCGTTTCTTACCACTTTCGTTCAACCAATACGTCACAGCTTTTTCTTTGTCTGATAAGGTAATTGTAGTTGCTGATGTTACTTTCGGAGATAATTGATGATGGTACGTGGCACTATCACTCGAAGAGTCTTCATGAGTGCAACTTTCGTCGGTGTCTTCGCCGTCTGTAGATTCACAGTCTGCAATATCGAGTGTTTCAGTTGTTTCTAGCCACATGTCTGCGCCATTTACATGCTCGTCTAGAAGCTTAACAACCATGTCGCACAACACATAGTCTTCACGCGTGTTTTCTGTTGATTGCTTCATTTGGCGTCTGTGGTATATCTCCATGGCAAGCAGCATAACATTTACAGGGTTCGCCATCACCTGTGAGGGGAGATTGAATGTTCACCGTAAAGTGGCTTGTGGAGTATAGATGAACATGTACAGTATATCTTTCACATCTCTAACCAGTTTCAGGACGGTATGTTTCGAAATACGTACCAGAAATTAAAAGGACGTGCATGCCACAGAAACGAATATTCTTTCCCCTTTCCACCTAACCGTGCAGCGATAAGACGGCCGCACTTCCCGACCATGCGCACAACGCTCGCGACTCGCCATTTCCAGGGGTGGCCAGCCGTCACTGCAAGCGCAAAGCAGGAAACACAGCCATGTTCGTGATTTTTTTTAGGTGACTTCCAGTTCATATCAGCAGCTACAATTTTGCATACGAACCTTTTGCACAGTTAAATAACAGTGCTAATAAAAGCAATACATGTTTCGGCATGACAAGTCTGACCATTCCCTTGTAAGTTGGAAATGTGGTTCTTACGGGGAGCGTGCCAGAGATAAGTCCCTGCAGTCGCACTATCCACTATGCCCTCGGTGGCTCAGACGGATAGAGCGTCTGCAATGTAAGCAAGAGATCCCTGGTTCGAGTCCCGGTCAGGGCACATATTTTCAACTGTCCCCGTTGATATTTAGCAACGCCTGTAAGCAGCTAAAGGTCTGATTTCATTGTAATTTCATTCTTCGAGAGCTGCAAGATCACCAATGTTACCATCTTCATATGTTCATAATGTCAAAGGTTGTCAAGAGCATCTTCCTCTTGACAATAGTACTGCGAACTGTCTTTTTCAACCAAGAAACATGTGGAAATTTACGCCCAAGGGAAAGGTGTAGTTCGTTGACGCCTTTTATGACACTCCGAGGCCTTTGTGTCGATTCGAGCGGCGGTGTGTCGAAAATATTTTTCTCAGCCACCCATGAGAAAACTGCGTTTTTTTAACGCAAAGCGTCGCGGTTCGTGCGTCCATCGCAGAGATGTCAAAGAGAAGGGGTGAAACGCGCGTAAGAGGGTCTGTGACGAACTTCTCACCGTCTCACATGAACTGTGTTGAAATTGGTGCCAATATGACATCATGAACCCACCTTACAGCTCACATGAACGACCGAGCTGTGGACTTTTCTCGCATGTGTCGGCACCGAGCCCGAGGACGCCGTCGCAATGCACCACGCTTTTGCACCAAAACAGAAAAGTAAGTAGGCACCTTTGTGTCCAATTTCAAACTTATGCGTCGCAATGGAGGGGGGGCGGGGGAGGAATTTTCGGGGTTTGGAAAATTAATCCTTGATCTTCCACAGTATACTTCTCGCAAAAATTTTAATTTCATGACATCGCGCGTGCAGCAATGGCAGCGATCTCTTTCGAAGTACGCCAGCCAAAATACACACGACTGAAATGCTCACACCAGAGTTAAAACGTTTTACCGTCAGATTCGATTTCGTTTGCGTGACAGCAATAGAGAGAGAGAGAGAGAGAGAGAGAGAGAGAGAGAGAGAGAGAGAGGCAGGGGCGGAGTCCCCGAGAACACACCAAAATCATACGCTGGGAAAGCCGACAATCACACATGCCACATGAGTAGTTTCACCACTGTGCTTATAAATTTAGACCCACATGTAAACTAGGACCCATATTGAACTCACAACAATTTTAGAGTTAACTGAAATATGAAGAGGATTGGCTGCCTGCAGCAGAAACGCACTTTTAACGTACTTTTAATAAGTAACCAGCGTACGGCTGAAGATGAGGTTGCGGAACCTGTGAATGCCGCACCTTGTGGATGTTAGTTAGAAACAGGAAACAACGATTTTACTTGGTTTAGTGCATGATTGAATGTGCAGTAATGTACGATCTCAACGAACAGTTTTTATATCACTCATGAGGAAGCCGTCATCGGTTAGCGCAGATACCTCTTTTACAAACGATACTCATTTGTTTTTACGTGATGACCCGCTATTGAAGCTGTTTTATAAGCTCTGGCAATGGTGCAACTGGGACAAAGGAGTATTAACTAACAGATGAGGTGACGCTAATACACAAATTAACACGATCATTGCCCGTGAAATGTGGGCGTCGACAGATTGGTCTGAATGATAGATCATACATTATAGAAGAAAGTTTTTTAAACAAAGGAATATTTTACAAATCACAGAAAATATAAAACGCAGACTATATTTATCTTACCTTACATCCATCCAGGGCGATTTCTGCATCTACAACGGTCTACAACGGGCTGCCGTCAGACCTGTTGTTAAACCCTTCCCGTCAATGCCACTAAAGAGTAACTCTGCTGAAGATATTCTATGGCTCGAAGAATGTAGATGTGGCATATTGTTGTGGCTGTCACAGGCTCACACGCATTTACAATTGCGTCGATGTAAGTCAATATTAGGTCGGTCATTCAACCGCAAATGGTGAGCATGTAACTACCGGGCATCTCTCTCTCTCTCTCTCTCTCTCTCTCTCTCTCTCTCTCTCTCCCCCTCCCCCTCCCCTACAAGCGCTCGCCCCTTTTTCCAAGAGCAACAGGTAACTACTGCTGAGTGTGCGCTGCTATGAATCACGCAGGAGAAGCTTTCTCAGTTCCGAGAAAGAGCGATGATGGGGGCGCTATGAGTCTACTTCATCGATACCACACATACCGAGTGTTACTGACGACGGACTCTCCCACTAAACTAGCGTACGGCTGACCAACAGAAAGACTGATCCGGACTTTCAGCAGGTTTGGTGCCGACTTGATCATTTTCACTGCGAACATAAATTTATGGAGCATCGTGCTATCAGCATTTTACACAATTTGCCTGACGCATTTACGCGGAAAAGTAAAGTAAGGTGAAATGTACACACAGAACTTTATGATTAATCAAGATATACCGTCTACTCATTTACAAATGAATTACTTTATTTTCAAACAAAAATATGTTTCCAAGTACACAATCAGTACGTTTCAGCGTGTCACTAGTAACACCAATAACGTTCACTAACGCGTATCGCGTGCGGACGTATCTTTCCGAATGTAATGTGTCAAAGCTCAGTAAATATGATGCTCAGATACAGCTGCAAATTATTTAGAAATCTTTTCATTAGATTACATTGCCGCAGAAAAGTACTGGTGTCACAATTTTAGAGCTCATAATGAAACAAGCTCTTGCATGCAAGATACAAACTAACGAGAGGAGTGACTTAACGAATCTCTTCCACCAGTGAGACGCAGTTTTAGCGAAGAAGCTATTCTGGAATCTCCAAGAGACTTCCATGCAATCTGCGGGAAACTTTTTAAGTGACCACTTAGGAGACTACCGTAATTGATAATCCTGCTCTCTTCCCATTGTGAAGGATGTTGGAACTGCTTAGAAATTACACAAAGGCTTCGTAAAGATGATGAGCAATATTTGTTCAGATCGTGTATATTGTCCGAATGTTATGGGAAATAGCGTTTCAAACTTGGGAATAAATTGTAGGTACTGAAATAGTCACCAAGTAACATTCACTACGTATTACTGTAACTGATGCAACCCCACTTACAACGCAGTAACGCTGTGACCGAACGTTTCCAATAGATTATCCACAAATTCCATAAACAATAATATTTCATGACTGAATTTCGAATTTGTTTTCAGTTCTGTACAAACATCTTGGGAATTACGAAGCTGTTTCTGTTCTATTTAATCTTTTTATTATACTATCATACCCGGTTTCGTGGCACTTGCAAAACCAATTCAGTCACGCCGTGACGAATATAGCTTACAGGCTGATGGAAAATGAGTGCCTGACCGGCATTACTCCATAAAAGGCAATGAATAGGGGCTTCCTCTTACGCCTTGGCCTGGCGCCTTTTATTTTAAGAAACTTTTGGAACAGAAGAAATACAACTGTGACAAACTGACAGGCTTAGTAGCTGTCAACCTGTTTATATTAGTATGTGAAATTTGTTGGTGGGAACGTGCCTTACGAGGCCGTATCATGTCTAAACAACTTTGCCTGTGCCATGAACGAATACTTTGTTGCTCCTTCTAAGGTCGAAGAGAGGGCAACAGAATTAACCGTGCAACCAATCACGGGTGAACTAATGTAACAGTGAAACACCAACACGTACCGCCGCCCCTCTCCCCCTCCGACACACACACACACACACACACACACACACACACACACACCTAGTGGGGACCTGCAGAGAACACTTTAAAGAGAAACTTTTTAGATTCTGAAAACTTCAATTCTCAATAGCATCTCACACATGTTACATGTAAATTCCCGCAACAACATAGGTGCACTTAAATTTTATTTCTTGATTTTGTTGTGGTTTCTGTACGACTCGTCGACGCCCACAACTACTCCAATAAATTTTAGCCACTACTTGACCATATCCGAACGATTAAGTGGCCACATGTTCAGTCCATCGTTAGAACTTGACTGTTGTACACCTACAGCAGTGAGAGAGAGAGAGAGAGAGAGAGAGAGAGAGAGAGAGAGAGAGAGCGGGCGGGGAGGCAGCGTGTGCAACCAAACCTCAGCCTTTCTCTGACCTTGGAACCATCCGATCAGTTATAGGTTGATACGAGTACATAGTATAAAACAGCGCACTCGAACTAGTGTAAGTTAACTTCCCGGCTGCATTAACCTAAATCGAAGTGTTGGTAGTAATTAGAAATTACATATTTTAATCTGATTTAGTTTGCCAGTCACCGATTTTTTGTTCTTTACAACAACATTTTCGTCCTTGTGCACATACCAAAAAATTAAAGAAATCACAAATTAGAAGCAGACTGTGCGCTCTGAATCGCGTAACATCGGAACATGTTCTGCGGAACCGGGAAGTAGCGCCGGAAGAGGAACGCAGCGTAACGACGTCAGAGATACGTGTTGACGACTGACGGTCGGAGGAGATACAGGACTCCGAGAAGTAACAGGAGTAGAGTTAAACCGAAGAGAGTTCACACGTAAGAATAAAGCGAGACTGAAGTATTAAGAAGAGCGGATTTCTTCCATTTTTACTGGAACTGTCACGTTCATCACGGTAAAATCAGAATTCTGAAAAACTTTCGTTCGTATTTTCTGCAAATCACTCGAAATAGAATTCAAACAACCACAAGACACAAACGGATCGTCTTGTTTGCACTTTCATACAGCCCAGTTGATCGATGTTCACAAATACACTTATAATTATATAGCCACACATGCGTCGGCATTTCAACGGAACTTCTTTAAAATACTCTTGCGACATTATACTTAAGGCATTATACATAAGAGATGGGTGTAGCTGAAGACATCTGTACAAACTTGTGAAGTTTGACTACCTATAAATAGCTCAAGACGACATTGTGATGGAAAAAATGACGTTCTCTCATCCGGACAAAATTATTAAGGAACAAAGTTACTCATCCACTGCCACGATGCAATGGCTTTCAGATTAACATGATCTTCATACATTCCTAGAGTCGCAGAAACAACTCGGGACATTGCACAACTAGACGTCTATCAACAAATAGAGTAATATCGTTCCCGAAACTAACACCACGTTGAATATATTTACTTGGTTCGTGAATACACTATCAATATTAATTAGAGGAATGGAAATGGCATTTCCGACATCAGTATTAAATACATAAAATGCATTCAACACCCGTGGTCGGCAGCTGGCCCCTGGGACTGGAATTCGAACCGAGCGGCGTTGCGCACTGCATCCTAAATGCGCACAGCTAACTGGCAACTTTAATATTTATGAAGTAGTTATTTTTTTCGATCTACGTAACCCTGGAACAATTCTGCGCATCGCATAAACTCAACGCGAACGCATTTAAAATATCATATGCGTACTGTTGAAGTCTAGCGACTATGCGCAGTTGACAGTAATATCCATACAGATGGCGCCTAATAATCTTGCTTTGCCAGACGGTACAAAATCAGTATACTCTTATTACGAGACAGTGGTTTATAAACATATTGTTTATTTGTAAATAAATGTTAGGTTATAATGGGCTGCTGAAACGGAAAAATTAGTTGCAGAAGAAGCGAAGGCTTCACCGACTAAATGCATCTGTTACCCAAACAGTTTAAACTTCTGTGTAAAAGTCTACTGCGATTTACAAACTTCTGTAGCTCATCTATTTCGGACTGGTAGTTGCCGTACCACGCATGTTCTTTCCAGCTATTTGTAAGTACGTGGAAACCTTTCATTCTGCAAGTAAAATGTTCGCTGTAACGAAACTCAAAGAGAGAAATTTATCCATTATTCTGGTGTGCATCGGTTTCCAGACCCGTATAACGCCGCCGAATGGTATCCATCACATACAATAAATTAATCTACAAGCTATGTCCGGTGCAAGGATGAACCCTCTTGTATTATGTAAGAAACAGCCGCCGCTTATTTCCAACTGCAAGTCGAGGAGTGCTAATAACCGGGTGTCGAGTGTTCCACAATGGCCGCAAAGGAACAATACGTATTCTACGTATCTAACAAAGCTCACGAAGTCGTTACTACAGGCAGCTCACTGACGTATACAATGTTGTTGTTGTTGTTGTCTTCAGTCCTGAGACTGGTTTGATGCAGTTCTCCACGCTACTCTATCCTGTGCAAGCTCCTTCATCTCCCAGTACCTACTGCAACCTAAATCCTTCTGAATCTGTATTCATCTCTTGGTCTCCCTATACGATTTTTACCCTCCATGCTGCCCTCCAACGGTAAATTTGTCATCCCTTGATGCCTCAGAACATGTCCTACTAACCGGTCCCTTCTTTTTGTCAAGTTGTGCCACAAACTCCTCTTCTCCCCAACCCTATTCAATACATCACCATTAGTTATGTGATCTACCCATCGAATCTTCAGTATTCTTCTGTAGCACCACATTTCGAAAGCTTCTATTCTCTTCTTGTCCAAACTATTTACCGTCCATGTTTCACTTCCGTACATGGCTACACTCCATACAAATACTTTCAGGAACGGCTTCCTGACACTTAAATCTATACTCGATGTTAACAAATTTCTCTTCTTCAGAAATGCTTTCCTTGCCATTGCCAGTCTACATTTTATATCCTCTCTACTTCGACCATCATCAGTTATTTTGCTTCCCAAATAGCAAAACTCCGTTGCTACTTTAAGTGTCTCATTTCCTTAATTCGACTACATTCCATTATCCTCGTTTTGTTTTTGTTGATGTTCATCTTATATCCATGTTTCAAGACACTGTCCATTCCGTTCAACTGCTCTTCCAAGTCCTTTGCTGTCTCTGACAGAATTACAATGTCATCGGCGAACCTCAAAATTTTTATTTCTTCTCCCTGGATTTTAATACCTACTCCAAATTTTTCTTTTGTTTCCTTCACTGCTTGCTCAATATACAGACTGAATAACATCGGGGAGAGGCTACAACCCTGTTTCTCTCCGTTCCCAACCACTGCTTCCCTTTCATGTCCCTCGACTCTCTTAACTGCCATTTGGTTTCTATACAAATTGTAAATAGCATTTCGCTCCCTGTATTTTACCCCTGCCACATTAGAATTTGAAAGAGAGTACTCCAGTCAACATTGTCAAAAGCTTTCTCTAAGTCTACAAATGCTAGAAACGTAG
This sequence comes from Schistocerca cancellata, assembly GCF_023864275.1. NCBI lineage: Eukaryota > Metazoa > Arthropoda > Insecta > Orthoptera > Acrididae > Schistocerca > Schistocerca cancellata. The sequence goes on along the minus strand of NC_064626.1, from coordinate 1,097,414,005 downwards.
GTTTTCCTTTCCTTAATCTTTCTTCTAAGATAAGTCGTAAAGTCAGTATTGCCTCACATGTTCCAAAATTTCTACAGAACCCGAACTGATCTTCCCCGAGGTCGGCTTCTACCAGTTTTTCCATTCGTCTGTAAAGAATTCGCGTAAGTATTTTGCAGCTGTGACTTATTAAACTGATTGTTCGGTAATTTTCACATCTGTCAACACCTGCTTTCTTTGGGATTGGAATTATTATATTCTTGAAGTCTGAGGGTATTTCGCCTGTCTCGTACATCTTGCTCACCAGATGGTAGAGTTTTGTCATGACTGGCTCTCCCAAGGCCGTCAGTAGTTCTAATGGAATGTTGTCTACTCCCGGGGCCTTGTTTCGACTCAGGTCTTTCAGTGCTCTGTCAAACTCTTCACGCAGTATCGTATCTCCCATTTCATCTCCATCTACATCCTCTTCCATTTCCATAATATTGTCCTCAAGTACATCGTCCTTGTATAGACCCTCTATATACTCCTTCCACCTTTCTGCTTTCCCTTCTTTGCTTAAAACTGGGTTTCCATCTGAGCTCTTAATATTCATACAAGTAGTTCTCTTTTCTCCAAAGGTCTCTTTGATTTTCCTGTGGGCAGTATCTATCTTACCCCTAGTGAGATAAGCCTCTACATCCTTACATTTGTCCTCTAGCCATCCCTGCTTAGCCATTTTGCACTTCCTGTCGATCTCATTTTTGAGACGTTTGTATTTCTTTTTGCCTGCTTCATTTACTTCATTTTTATATTTTCTCCTTTTTATCAATTCAATATTTCTTGTGTTACCCAAGGATTTCTACTAGACCTCGTGTTTTCACCTACTTGATCCTCTGCTGTTTTCACTACTTCATCCCTCAGACAAGACCATGAAAATCAGCGTTGACTTCATACACGAGTTCGGCGTTTCATTTGGCACTGCACACTATCCTGTACACCGTATCCTGAAGTACAGGAAAGTTTGATGTCAGCGGATATTCAACTCTCTGACTAAACACTGCTGTGTACCTATGGGGTGCCCTTTAACATTCAGATTGAGTTTTGTTTCTGTCTGAATTCCGTCCTTTGGGGTAACTGAAAAAATAAATGGGGAAATGGAGGTGGGGGCGGGCTCAAGATTCAACTCACTCAAATAAGAAACGTTATGGATGAACACAGCAACCGGTTGAAGTAGCAACAAATAATCTTTTTCGTGGAAGATACTGATCTTCCACCGGACAGTGGAATGCCCGTTTCCACGCTGTACTGAAATCTGAAGGATAAGAGTAAGCTTCGTGAATTTCCTTTTTTTTAAAATACATCTCTGAAACTTGTATCATTTTAGGCTGCACATGGAGTAGGTTTCACAGCGTCCCCATTAATACTTTCTAGGAAACAGTTATCGTAACACAGCATTCACTCACTCAAGAGTGGTACCTGCTGTCACTGCAATTTCAAACTTAGAACAGAATGCTGTTCCACAGCGAAACCATCAGATGATCGACATTCATTCAGAGGTAACATATTAATTCTGTGCAAAACACCACTACATAATGTGTGCAATGGTAACCATCAAGACCACTTCAAGCGAGTATCCAGATACTTCCTGTAACCTAGTACACAATGAAGTACACTCGTGTTCACAGCTCATCACTTCTTACAAACAGGATGCTTGAAGCGTTACAGAACGAGGATACGATGAACCACAATACAGTTGGCATTCAATGCAGTCCAAAATATGTACTTACACAAGTTTGGAAACCAAAAATACAGATTTCAGAATAAAAGCTTTAAAATCCCTCGTAAAACACAATACAATATTAGTGGCTATGTTTATTCGCAGCTGTCACACATACTTGGCCATGACGTGATATGCTCCGTGATGCGGGTTAAGACCTCCCATTTCAGAGAAATTCTATGTGGAGAGCTTTAAGATGTCTTTATGCTTTATGGCGACCGAAGGGCTGTAGTTTATTTTCCTGAAGCATCCTAAGCAGGACATAGGATTCAGATAGGGAGAGATCGATGGCCATCCCATGCGGTGGTTATCTTCATCTACGAAATTCCATACACCAGTACACTCGATGCGGACGGGTGTTATCGTTGATGAATAGTACACCTCGACCAATTAAACCTCTTGAAAATCTTACGTGTGGTTGGAGTGCCACATTTCTATACGTGAACACTAATGAGAGTTTTACCTGTAAAAAGTTCATTCCTCCATTCATTCACAGTTCACTACTGAGGAGTCGGCAACATCGATGTTTGTGTATTCAGTGCCGTGCGTGTTTGACGTCTGGCAGATCACAACTGCTCTGAGGCTTCGACACTTTTTTTTTTTACTTAAAACTGCTACTTTTGAGGTAGCTGTATTCTCTATGGACGTTTATCTTGCAGATGTCGTTAAACTTTGTCACGCAGCAGTAGTCGATCTTTCACCTATCCACAATAAACACAAACACGAAACGTCACTTTGCACCCAGAAGTGTGTATGATCTACAGAGCCCTAGGCTGAACCGGTGGTACGGGCTCTACCACAGGAAATTATGTGACAACTCTTAACAATAGCATTTTGGAGACATTTCGAATCAAAATCCTTAATGCTGCATTTAAAATTTTATTTCACTGATTAAAAAGATTAGTTTGTCACTTTCGTTTTTAAATTCCTCTGCTTTATAGCGATTAGTTTGTATTTTAAGGTGGTCCATAATAAAAGATCACATGACCAAGTATATAAAAGGATCTAATTACAGTGTTAGCTTTAATTTGTTGTTATATTGCTGTTATTCACCTATCACGACGGATACAGCCGTTACAATGCTGCAGACCGGATACAGGAAAATTTGTTATTTCCATTTGAAGCTTAATTTCCCGCTGCAACGCTTATGGAAGCCGCGTTACCTTGCTATGACGTCATGTGTCTGTAATATGTCAACCGCTGTGGATCTGAAGACATCTTGAACGAGTCCTGCACTGTTTCGTTAACGAATATAGATATCTGAAAATGGTTTTTCACAGCTTTAAGACTCAAGAATCGGCGTCTGGTGACAGCAGGGAAAAATATTTGTATACCGGACTGGATAAAGTGAGGACTGGAATAAGTGAGGACTGGAATAAATCAGCATTCCGCGAAATAGAACACTCTTCGAACTGCCACAGTTTCGTTACCCTTCTGTTATACGTTTTAACGAGTTTTGCCTTTGACCCAACGCTACTGAGAATTTGATGAGTAGGAGTGCTTGCTTTTGAGAAGTGAATGCTTACTTCATTCGTGTTAGCTATCAGCTGAATAATTCAGCCGAATAATCCGTCATAAAATAACGACGCCTTCGTCTTTTATGATAAGGGGGCACCCAAGATATTAAAGCAAAGACCATGTTTTATTTCGAATTTTTGTGGTTCCGGCTCCTGGACTGAAGCCTGAACGACCCGCAGGTAAATATGGCCCTGTTTGTAGCACATCCATGGCGGCTGAGGGTGCGACCTGAGCTGGCCTGCTTGAGCGCCCCCGACGATTCTTACCCAGCAAAATAGTTTCCAATAGCATTTTTGTGGCGATACGTTGTATCAACAACAGAACACAACATTCCGGAGACAGTCAAACTATAGGGTTATTCCGAAGTATTTCCACGGGTTTCAGAAGGTGACTGCGTGAAAATTGTATGACGTAGATGAAAATTACACATATCAGTGGATCTCTCTACGTTTCGATTCGTAATACACATTGTGGTTTACTTGCTCTGTGGGCAGGCTGTCAGAAGATGTAGATAATCGTTCGTTCCGTACTGTCATATCGAATTAGTCCGTGCCTACATATAGGCAACCATCCAAAGCGGGCTAGTGTCGCGTCATACCGGGAAATTCGTATCAGCAACTCCAATGAATTGTAAACACACATTTATGTTTGGTGCGTCAATAACGGTGCCCATACTGCGCACCTTTGAATTACAACTTGAAGCGATGATCTAATCATTGATGTGTGTCTTAGTTTTCACGCAGTCTCCTCCTGACACTCTAAAGGTACGCTCTACTATAATTACTGAAGCATGACGGGTTTAATTTACCACTTTTTGCAATCACATACTTTACACAAGGAGGGGGACTACCTTTTTACATAGTTTGCGCAAAGCTAGATTGCAGGGCAGATCTTTATCGTTTACAATGGCTGTTCATTTGCTCCCCAATGTCGTGAACTTTTGGACACGGCCGTGCCTCGGTACTTACCTGGTGGCCTGCCTTTTGCTGGAAGGGTCGTCCATGTCCGGACTGCCGGACGGCGCGTGCTGCGAGCGCGCGGGCGCCGTGGGAGACCGGGGGAGTCCCGGGGCTGTGGGCTGCCCCTCCACAACGACCTGCAACACGCAGCACATCGTCACAAACAGTGTTAAACCGCGCTCCAAATGGTTCAAATGGCTCTGAGCGCTATGGGACTTAACATCTATGGTCATCAGTCCCCTAGAACTTAGAACTACTTAAACCTAACTAACCTAAGGACAGCACACAACACCCAGTCATCACGAGGCAGAGAAAATCCCTGACCCCGCCGGGAATCGAACCCGGGAACCCGGGCGTGGGAAGCGAGAACGCTACCGCGGACAAACCGCGCTCCGCTCGGGTCCAGCTATACTGGGTGGAAGGGGGACAGATACAGATATTGTGAGAACTAGTATCTTACTATGTACCCACTCCATTGTGTCAGTTGCTTTTATCTGCGTCTAACAGTCTTCCCACAAATACTACTCATAATTCATTACCTGTCACAACTGCGCCACGAAATGGATTACGCATGCCAGTTGAGGCGTAGCGCCGTATACCGATCCTGCCTTGGAGGTGGTTAAGTGGGAGATGTGTCTCAGAGCTGGAGCATGGTAACGCTCGCCCGCATACCGGTGTTGCAACCCAAACTCCTCTACACAGTTTCGACATACTGCCCCGGCCTGTTCGATCATCACATCTCTCTCCAGTCTTCATCAGACAACTCCAGAGTCATCCACAAACAGGATAAACTGTCCTTGTAGTGATCGACCAAGTGGAAGAAGCATGCAACTCAATCCCACAAGCTTATACCTAGCATCTACACAAAAACACGGGCACGTTTGCATGCTTGCAGTGATCATTCTGGCGGTTTCACCGGTTATTAATGTACCAGCATTTCACATTTGCAATGACTTATCTCGTGATTACCTCGTTCTGTGATCTTGAAGTGTTAATCACTTAGAAATGTATTCCCGAAATTTCGTTATTCAACTTTTTTGTGATATTGCGATTTTTTCCGTCAGTGCTTTTTCGGTCCCATGGTGCACGTTATTTTCCACACACCGTCGTTGACAATAGAATACCACCTGACGGACGGCCTCCATATGCCATATAAAAGCAGAAGCGCGCATCCACAGCACATTGTCACTGCTTGTTACGCTTTTCCTCGTGTTCGGCAGTAGTATTTCATGTTTTACTTTCCACCATTATTCTCTAGTAGAAACGAAGGGAAGGATAAATAATCTGAACAGTCAATATTGGGTACCCGTGGTCTATGGGTAGCGTCTTTGATTCATAATCAAAACGTCTTCGGTCCCGGGTTCGATCCCCGCCACTGCCTAAATTTTGATAAATAATCAGCATTGGCGGCCGAAGACTTCCGGCATAAGAAGTCAGCCTCATTCTGCTAACGGCCTTGTCAAAGAGGGCGGAGGAGCGGATAGATGTTCAGGGCACTCTTGTCCTAGGGGTGGGAAATTGCCCCTAAAGGCGGAAGAATCAGCAATGATCAACGACATGAGGATGCAGAAGGCAATGGAAACCACTGCATTAAAGACACGTAACGTGTATCCACAGGACATGTGGCCTGTAATTGAAGAAGTGTCATGATGATCTCTCCATTGGCAAAAGATTCCGGAATAGTTCGGATCTCCGGGAGGGGACTGCCAAGGGGGAGGTTACCATGAGAAAAAGATTGAATAATCAACGAAAGGATAACGTTCTACGAGTCGGGGCGTGGAATGTCAGAAGCTTGAACGTGGTAGGGAAACTAGAATATCTGAAAAGGGAAATGCAAAGGCTCGATCTAGATACAGTAGGGGTCAGTGAAGTGAAGTGAAGTGGAAGGAAGACAAGGATTTCTGGTCAGATGAGTATCGGGTAATATCAACAGCAGCATAAAATGGTATATCAGGTGTAGGATCCGTTATGAATAGGAAGGTAGGGCAGAGGGTGTGTTACTGTGAACAGTTCAGTGACCGGGTTGTTCTAATCAGAATCGACAGCAGACCAACACCGACAACGGTTGTTCTAATCAGAATCGACAGCAGACCAACACCGACAACGATAGTTCAGGTATACATGCCGACGTCGGAAGCTGAAGATGAACAGATAGAGAAATGTATGAGGATATTGAAAGGGTAATGCAGTGTGTAAAGGGGGACGAAAATCTAATAGTCATGGGTGACTGGAATGCAGTTGTAGGGGGAGTAGAAGAAAAGGTTACAGGAGAATATGGGCTTGGGACAAGGAATGAAAGAGGAGAAAGACTAATTGAGTTCTGTAACAAGTTTCAGCTAGTAATAGCGAATACCCTGTTCAAGAATCACAAGAGGAGGAGGTATACTTGGAAAAGGCCGGGAGATACGGGAAGATTTCAATTAGATTACATCATGGTCAGACAGAGATTCCGAAATCAGATACTGGATTGTAAGGCGTACCCAGGAGCAGATATAGACTCAGATCACAATATAGTAGTGATGAAGAGTAGGCTGAAGTTCAAGACATTAGTCAGGAAGAATCAATACGCAAAGAAGTGGGATACGGAAGTACTAAGGAATGACGAGATACGTTTGAAGTTCTCTAACGCTATAGATACAGCAATAAGGAATAGCGCAGTAGGCAGTACAGTTGAAGAGGAATGGACATCTCTAAAAAGGGCCATCACAGAAGTTGGGAAGGAAAACATAGGTACAAAGAAGGTAGCTGCGAAGAAACCATGGGTAACAGAAGAAATACTTCAGTTGATTGATGAAAGGAGGAAGTACAAACATGTTCCGGGAAAATCAGGAATACAGAAATACAAGTCGCTGAGGAATGAAATAAATAGGAAGTGCAGGGAAGATAAGACGAAATGGCTGCAGGAAAAATGTGAAGACATCGATAAAGATATGATTGTCGGAAGGACAGACTCAGCATACAGGAAAGTCAAAATAACCTTTGGTGACATTAAAAGCAACGGTGGTAACATTAAGAGTGCAACGGGAATTCCACTGTTAAATGCAGAGGAAAGAGCAGATAGGTGGAAAGAATACATTGAAAGCCTCTATGAGGGTGAAGATTTGTCTGATGTGATAGAAGAAGAAACAGGAGTCGATTTAGAAGAGATATGGGATCCAGTATTAGAATCGGAATTTAAAAGAGCTTTGGAGGACTTACGGTCAAATAAGGCAGAAGGGATAGATAACATTCCATCAGAATTTCTAAAATCATTGGGGGAAGTGGCAACAAAACGACTATTCACGTTGGTGTGTAGAATATATGAGTCTGGCGATATACCATCTGACATTCGGAAAAGCATCATCCACACAATTCCGAAGACGGCAAGAGCTGCAAGTGCGAGAATTATCGCACTATCAGCTTAATAGCTCATGCATCGAAGCTGCTTACAAGAATAATATACAGAAGAATGTAAAAGAAAATTGAGAATGCGCTAGGTGACGATCAGTTTGGCTTTAGGAAAAGTAAAGGGACGAGAGAGGCAATTCTGACGTTACGGCTAATAATGGAAGCAAGGCTAAAGAAAAATCAAGACACTTTCATAGGATTTGTCGACGTGGAAAGAGCGGTCGACAATATAAAATGGTGCAAGCTGTTCGAGATTCTGAAAAAAGTAGGGGTAAGCTATAGGGAGAGACGGGTCATATACAATATGTACAACAACCAAGAGGGAATAATAAGAGTGGACGATCAAGAACGAAGTGCTCGTATTAAGAAGGGTGTAAGACAAGGCTGTAGCCTTTCGCCCCTACTCTTCAATTTGTACATCGAGGAAGCAATGATGGAAATAAAAGAAAGGTTCAGGAGTGGAATTAAAATACAAGGTGAAAGGATATCAATGATACGATTCGCTGATGACATTGCTATCCTTAGTGAAAGTGAAGAAGAATTAAATGATCTGCTGAACGGAATGAACAGTCTAATGAGTACACAGTATGGTTTGAGAGTAAATCGGAGAAAGACGAAGGTAATGAGAAGTAGTAGAAATGAGAACAGCGAGAAACTTATCAGGATTGATGGTCACGAAGTCAATGAAGTTAAGGGATTCTGCTACCTAGGCAGTAAAATAATCAATAACGGACGGAGCAAAGAGGACATCAAAAGCAGACTCGCTATGGTAAAGAAGGCATTTCTGGCCAAGAGAAGTCTACTAATATCAAATACCGGCTTTAATTTGAGGAAGAAATTTCTGAGGATGTACGTCTGGAGTACAGCATTGTATGGTAGTGAAACATGGACTGTGGGAAAACCGGAACAGAAGAGAATCGAAGCATTTGAGATGTGGTGCTATAGACGAATGTTGAAAATTAGGTGGGCTGATAAGGTAAGGAACGAGGAGGTTCTACGCAGAATCGGAGAGGAAAGGAATATGTGGAAAACACTGATAAGGAGAAGGGACAGGATGATAGGACATCTGCTAAGACATGAGGGAATGACTTCCATGGTACTAGAGGGAGCTGTAGAGGGCAAAAACTGTAGAGGAAGACAGAGATTGGAATACGTCAAGCAAATAATTGAGGACGTAGTTTGCAAGTGCTACTCTGAGATGGAGAGGTTAGCACAGGAAAGGAATTCGTGGCGGGCCGCATCGAACCAGTCAGTAGACTCATGACAAAAATATACGAAAGTTGGAACTTTGATAGTGGCAACTATTCACTTACAGCTCGTTCAAAATAGATGCGTGTTTGAAAGTTTTACTGACCAAAGTAGTCACCAGCATTGTGTATAATCCGTTGTCAGCGGTGTGGAAGCCGTAGGATACTCTTATCAGTGCCAGTTGTGTTGACCATTTTGCAGGACAATGCTGAAGCATGTACAGTGCAAGCTGTTACTGATTTGTTTGACTGATGGAGCAGCTAGGTGCTATACCGCCTACTGCACTCCTCTGACTTAAGCCCTCTTAAGTTCAACTCTATTTCTAAACTGTAGGAAACACTTCATGGCATTCGCTTTAGAACTGCTACAAATTCATCGGGCAATAGACCGTGCCGCTCGAACTGTCAACACAACTGTCACTGCTAAGAGTATCCTACGACTTCCACATCGCTAGCAACGAGTTATACACAATGCTGGTGACTACTTTGAAGGTCAGTAAAACTTTGAAACACGTATCTATTTGTACGAGCTCTAAATAAATAGTTTCCATTATTAAAGTTCCAACCCTCGTATTTTACTACCGTATGTGCGAAGTTTCATGACTGGCAAATGCCCTCCGATACGCAATGTGATGCGTTTTACATTCTGTTGGTTTCTCTTCGGCAACAATCAGTTTTAGCAGGCAACGCAGTTTGAGGGAATCGATGTCGGTACTGGGGGTTGCACCGATGAGGACGGCAAGCTAACCACGGCGGGTAGTAAGCTCATCCCAAAAAGTTACGTTGCATCCGGGAATTTTATATATAGCGCGAAGGGGAACGACGATATTATCTGGTGAGCGGGGCTTTTAAGGATGCATGTGAGCCAGTTATTTTCGTAGACGGCGGAGAAAGCTCGTGCCGCGGCTTTGTCTACTGGTTATCTTAACATTCGGCAGCGCGGAACAGCTGGATTGCGATAAGCGTGTTGGCATCTCCAGAACGCAGGCTCCGCTCGCTTTTTATGTTCCCGGGGAACTGTTCCGACGATAAGTAAAAATGGAACCTCCTCCCTCGGCTCATGCGAGCAAACCATCTCTAAGTTGAGACGGAAAATAAACCTAGCCTCCATAGCGAACCAAGGTTATTAAGTACACGTTAAGCACTTGAAATCTTCCTTGGGTACATCGGATTATCGTTAACGCCTTTGATAATTCTACAAAGGAAAGAACTTTGTTTCTTTCTAAGAACAGACGCTGCATTCATGTGCTCCATGTTCAATGGATGTTAACGACAAACAGCATTAGTAGCTAAATCCCTATGACAGTGGTACTTGACTCCTACTGTAAATGATTTTTTATATCCTTTTAGATAAGTGGCAGAATAAGTTTTCGCCGCTGGAAAAAGAAAATTTTTTGCTTACGTCAGGTTGAAAAAATTACTGCAGAACATACTGAAGGTCGGTTCACTTAATACAGGATATGACTACCTGTGGAAGTGTAGCTATTTTATTATTGTATGCTGGCAGGTACAAAGTATTAATTTCGTATAATTGGCAGTAACAGCTATTCATTTCATACTGAAGAGCCAACGCATGCTGTTGCTGCTGATACAGACCATCGCCTATATTCCTCATAGGTATCGGGAAAACCTATTACAACAACGTTTTCAGCATTCGAGAATTACGCAGTATTTCCCCATTGTTATTTAGAGTTCTACCATAAATTTCAGAAGGTATCGAATCGCACTCTGCCTACCACTGTCTTTGACAGCACCGCCTAACTGCAGCGTATTTCGAATAACACCGGAATAGAAATTCCGGAGAATTGTGCGCTCAGTTCAATATTACTGAACGACTGGAATTGCATGCCGGAATCTTATAGCTCTTGTGTGTGTGTGTGTGTGTGTGTGTGTGTGTGTGTGTGTGTGTGTGTGTGTGTTTTGTTTTTGATTGATGATTTACCATACGAAAAAGGGACGCAGTGAGATCGTTTCATCTGAATGAGAAAAAAGCTGAAGAGACCTACTGGCCGTTATCGAATGATTCTGGCGCCAGAAAAATCCACGCTGAAGATGATGGAGTTTCAAATCCAGGCGACGAGTACACAAACAGAAAGGTTTTGACTTACGGTGCATAGAGAGAAAAGTAATAATCTTAATCGTTATAGCTTTGTAGCATTGAACAGCTATAACGAATGTAAGTAACACTGTAAAACGGATCATAACATTAAACTATTAAACACTGTTGTTTCCGCTTATTGCGGTCAAATGATTTATTTTTATTTATAGTAATTACTGTTTCGGTTACTACAACTGAACATCAGGCAGAAGTCTCAGACACATTTCTACACAGGCATAAATACGGCTCCTAAACCAAATATCAAGGTGTCCATGTCATAACGTACGCAAATAATCACAAGACCAGATAAAAAAACTCGATAGTAATGTTTCGTATATTCGTATGGTCCCACTTGACAAATGGGTAACAAGTGACAGGTGCTAGCCTAGACAGAGGACGAATGGTGTCTCATAACTTACACATCTAAGTGTGTAAATATTGGATTTGAGACTTCTGCCTGATAATAAGTACTAATACTCGGAAATTGTAATCGCAGTAAATAATCAATACATTATTTGACAGCAATAAGAGGAAACAATCACGTTTCATAATTACATTAAGGCTATGGACCCACCCAGCATCAAAATATTGTAGTTACTGAGTTTGTACAGATTTTATATCTTGGTTACTCTAATTTCAACCCTAACAAACAACCAAAGGAATGGCATTGCTCCAGAAAAATACGTATATCTCTTTGCCGGCTCTCACCACACGGCAGACGTAAAATTCTACATTCGTCTGGTGTTACATTAGTACAGCAGTGCAGAACGTGAGAGGAGACGGCAGCTACGGCGACACGTGACATCAAATTCGGTTAGTACACTTGGAAGAACCTAAACTTAGTTACTTATTGGAAACCGTAGCTGCGCGCGCACACACACACACACACACACACACACACACACACACACACACACGTAATGCGTTTTCACCAAATTAATGATACGCATACTTTCGCATCAATCTATTCCCAAACAATCTGCGTATTTGGAAGAAGCAGATTTTCAAGAGTGTCGCTACGTCGCTTTTCGTAAGTAAGACTGCGGCTAACTTCTTTCATGATACTGTCCAATCCGAAATTTTGTACAGTCTGTGATGACCTCGCCGTAAATGAGTTTCTGTTTCTTCCCCGAATGAATCACTCACTCTGCAGCTGAATGAACGATGTTTCGCAACCTTGCTGGCAGGTTAAAACAGTGTGCTGGATTTGGTCTCTAGTCCGGAACTTCATTTTTCGTAGGCAATTCAACTGCGCTGTCCGTGGGAGGCGAATTTCTAGGTCCGTGTCCTGATCTGACATAGTTTTAATCTGCCACACTTTCTTATTTTCAATTATTTCCAACGGTCTTGCAGGTTACGCTCGGCTGGAAGAAAGAAAAACTAGTTCTGGACAGAAAGGTAATAGACGCCAATACAACCTTGATTACGAGAAACCCCACGCTGAACAACAATATTCAACTTAGTGAAAGAGGTTTGTAATTTCCTCATTTCTTATCAGTGGTGTTCGTATAAATATGTACTACAAATGACAAATATGTACATATAATATGGACTTAAAAATATAATACATGGAAAAACTATGGAGTCAAATATTTTCAAACGAACCAACTTTTATTATACCAAAAACAAACAAAAAATTATGCTTCTTCAGTCTCACTGGCATTATTTGTACTGTTACAATATAGTATCATATGTCTCTTTTTAAATTTTCAAAATTGAAACTATTTCTGCTTGAACGGAAGAACGCTTCTTTCAATGTCTCAGAATGTGACTTGAGAAAACTTAGATTTGCAGAATTCTGGAAGTGAGTATGGGAATGTAGTCAAATCAAGTCCGGTGATGCTGAGGGAATTAGATTAGGAAATGAGACACTTAAAGTAGTAAAGGAGTTTTGCTATTTAGGGAGTAAAATAACCGATGATGGTCGAAGTAGAGAGGATATAAAATGTAGACTGGCAATGGCAAGGAAAGCGTTTCTCAAGAAGAGGAATTTGTTAACATCGAGTATAGATTTAAGTGTCAGGAAGTCGTTTCTGAAAGTATTTGTAAGGAGTGTAGCCATGTATGGAAGTGAAACATGGACGATAACTAGTTTGGACAAGAAGAGAATAGAAGCTTTCGAAATGTGGTGCTACAGAAGAATGCTGAAGATAAGGTCGGTAGATCACGTAACTAATGAGGAGGTATTGAATAGGATTGGGGAGAAGAGAAGTTTGTGGCACAACTTGACTAGAAGGAGGGATCGGTTGGTAGGACATGTTTTGAGGCATCAAGGGATCACAAATTTAGCATTGGAGGGCAGTGTGGAGGGTAAAAATCGTAGAGGGAGACCAAGAGATGAATACACTAAGCAGATTCAGAAGGATGTAGGTTGCAGTAGATACTGGGAGATGAAGAAGCTTGCACAGGATAGAGTAGCATGGAGAGCTGCATCAAACCAGTCTCAGGACTGAAGACCACAACAACAACAACAACAACAACAACAACAACAACAACAGTATGGGATGTCAAGTTTGTCATCTATTCTTCCGCACAGCGAACTTAATTTTTGTCAGCAGATTAAAACCTTTATTTTCCACAAGTACATAGTTCAATTTTTGCTTTAACAACCCAGCAACGGGTCCCTTCTGCTTCGCTAGATTTAATTTTTGTGCCTTCGATAATCTTTACATTGTCTTTCACTTATGTTTAAAGGTTTTCCAGTACCTTAATCTGATGCGATAAAAAACAGTAATTGCTTTTGATGTACACTAAATCACTCTGTAGAGCATAATTTTCAACAAGTTGTTTTGCGTTCAAAATACAAGCAGCCTGATCTTCAAACTGAAATATTCTTTTAATATCACCGAAACGCTCAGCATAGTATTCAACTGCTGCTAGCCATGTACCACAACGTGTCAGTACTAGTTCTGGTAATGTATCGGGATTCTCTTTAAATTTTGAGATTCTACTGGAACCGTTCAAAAATATTTTTTTATTTTTGATATTAAACTATCAACATTTTTGTAATTTGTCCTTATGCATTCAGCTAATCTATTCATTCCATATGGCAAGCACGTTGAAAGGATATAAAACATTCAGGACATCTGCAGCTTTAACAATATACGGAGCAGCATCACTAACTAAAAAGATAACTTTTTCGGGTTTTACGCCAATAGGCCATAAAACACTCACAACATCCTTAAAGAGTTTTGCTGATGTTTGGTGGTTACATTTAGAAAGTTTTTCACACGCCAAAAGAAAGGATTTTCTCGATGTATCTTCAAATAGCCGACCAATTACTACACTGCCAATGCACCGCCCCTGGGTGTCCGTAATCTCGTCCATTGCGACCCATATAGCACCATCCTGAATTACGTCTCGAATCGATGCCAAACAATCCTTGTACATGCTGCTGACACATTTTAAGTGTAGATTCGTCAGGAATGTGTTTGCCTGAATACTTCTCTTGGAAGCTTTTATACACTGGGTTATTTAATTTACATAATGGCATATCCGCAAAAATCATGGCATAACACACATCTTTCGAAAAGGTAGATCTTTGGGAGCCACTGGCTGTTACATCAGAAACAAACTGTTATTTGATTTATTCTTCCTTTTAATATTTATCTTACGCTTTTGTGGTACATATGTGCTGTGGTATTAGAAACCGATTCTCCGTGGACAAGGATTTTTCACAAGCTTAACAAAACAGTACTTTTTCATCTGTACTTTACGATGGGTTTGGGAAATCTTCGAGATATTTTTGCAATTTGAAGTAACTGTTGCTTATCTTTCGGTATATATACCACAGACTGAGATACGCAACCTCTATACTTGGACGAACGTAGATGTGTAAGTAGCTGTAGAACTAGCCCGCTTGACTGTATGGCCTAATTGTTTTGCGTTCCATGCGAAAGATTATCGAATGACGAAACAGAAAAAGTGGAGGAACAGAAATCATGTAACTTGCCTTCGACGAAGACGGCATATAAGGTACCGTCTGTAAACTACTTAGTTCTGCGTTTTAGCTTTCTCAATTTAATATCAAGTTCATTAATACGAACAAGTATCACATTCGATAATAGCTTGTTCATAAATTTGCTTTCAAAGAAGCTTGTAACTTCAGTGCAACATTTTCACTACAGGATGACTGACAGGGAAGAGTTTGTTGACAACACTGGACAACATGTCTAAAACTGCTCCCCCTCCCCACCACTCCGAAATCATCATTTCAATGGTTCACTCCCCGGAAGTGATTTTGCTTCTTTCTCTCTTCCAATAATGCCTGGGAAGCAACACTAACGGGCATGCAAGCTGTCTGAAAGACTAGGCTGCTTCAGATGGTACGATTTGTGTTTTCGGCTCATCCATTCCGAGGCTAGAAATCGCGCTTTGAAGTGTCATTTAATGAAATTTTTTAATGCTGTTACGCTTCAGTAAGATTAGTTTTATATAACGTAGCGTTGAAAATATGGATTTATGCATTTTTGGTATAAAAATATGGACTAATCCTTGAAATATGGAAATATATGGAAAATTAAAGTTACATTTTCAGACTCCGAATGTTATGATATATGTAGTAAACTACAAAAAGAATGAAACTCACTTAAAACGAAGATATTATTTACATATTAACCCGGGCCCTATGTATCAGGTACTTGATAGCACATGACACCTATTGCAGAAAAAATGTACAACAAATCTGTGATTCCATTCTATCAACACGAGGAGGAATTGGCAGAAGGTGCCTTAGTTGCTGATGACCAATAACATCATGTGGACACTTTCCTAGTTTAGAAATCTTCACTGACGTAACACGTTGTTTGTGCGTGAACCTCAAGTTGTTGTGCGTACTTTCAAGCCAATGGAGTATGGAGAATTCGCGTTTCCGAAGTTCTATAATGAGGTTAATTGACGTCAACCACAAATTATTAAGAGGATAGCCCCAAGCTTTTTGCTAGGATGACAGAAGTTATTGGTGGTGACCCTTGCGGAACTTCCCTTATAAGAATAAACTCAACGTAAACGTATCTGACGATGGGAATTTACGGATGCCCCTCTCATTTTGTTAAAATTTATAGGATCTGGAGGTCAGTGTTCGGATATTAATGTCCTAAAGCAACTCTACACCCTGCTCAAAAAACCGGAAGAAATCTTCTTTGTAGATTTTCGAGTGCCGCAGAGTACAAACAATTTCGGGAATTTTTAATATTGCCTGCTTGTGTGTAGTGCTCTTGCCCTGTGATCACATGCTTGCTGACTAGATTCTCACATGATTTTTGTAGTTTATTTTTACCTGAATTATAAATTCATTATCAAATACCGATGTTAAACGACAAACATTGGTTCATAATTTTTAAAAAATGTTTACTTTCTATTACTAACCGTACTAAAATATTAGTACTCAGAATGAATTAAAATTTTATACGAATAAGTGCACGTCTTTGTTAGTGGAAAAAAATTTCAGAATGTTTTAAAGTTTTTGCATCAAAATTCTAGGGGTGATAGATGACACAGGGAACAACTTTTGTTAGAGGCAGAATGTTCGCCAATGCTACCCGGACGCTGGAAATCATTTTGTGTTCGTTATGCCCCAGAGAAGCAGCAGAGCCACGGTGCAGCAAGTGTGCACTGCACGTTGCCTATAATGCAGTTATATCCCTTCGTGAAAGAGGCTGGGCTTCGCAAAATTAATGTTCCTGTACCGCCTCCAAAAAATATTTCTCTCTTTAAAAACACTCGTTTTTATAGTTTTCTTGCTGAAAATCACTATAGTTTACCAAAGTAGGTAGTATGCAGCTCACATAGTTAGCAGACCTTGCTAGTTAGGTGAAATCTCGTTGTCCCACGACCGGCGAATACTGAAGGACCTCTAGCTTTGCCGAGAAACGTTAGCGAACGTTTTCTTTCTTAGATTACATCACGGAGAACAAACTGTTCTATCACCTATATGCGTTTGATGTGAAGATTTAAAATCATTCTGTGTGTATATCGCTATTACTATTACTGTTCAATTTATAGAAGTAAGTAAATAACTTATTTTCTATTTGAGTTTTCGCACGTCATAAAAATTGTAATTCACTGTGAATTTTCAAGATAATCGTAATTGAAAATAGAAACATGAAACATGCTATTGCTATTAAAAAATTATGACTCAAACTTTGTTAATTATTATTTCGATTTGATAACAAATATATACTTTTATTTAAAATACAAAATCAAAGTTCTTGCTAGCGAGAATGTAGCCGGCGATTTCGCAATTACAAGACATGCTATACACACTCAGGTAATGGCGACTCTGTTAAAATGCGCTAATGGCGGCCCTGGTAAAATGGTCGACACGTTTTTTACACACTCCTGGAAATGGAAAAAAGAACACATTGACACCGGTGTGTCAGACCCACCATACTTGCTCCGGACACTGCGAGAGGGCTGTACAAGCAATGATCACACGCACGGCACAGCGGACACACCAGGAACCGCGGTGTTGGCCGTCGAATGGCGCTAGCTGCGCAGCATTTGTGCACCGCCGCCGTCAGTGTCAGCCAGTTTGCCGTGGCATACGGAGCTCCATCGCAGTCTTTAACACTGGTAGCATGCCGCGACAGCGTGGACGTGAACCGTATGTGCAGTTGACGGACTTTGAGCGAGGGCGTATAGTGGGCATGCGGGAGGCCGGGTGGACGTACCGCCGAATTGCTCAACACGTGGGGCGTGAGGTCTCCACAGTACATCGATGTTGTCGCCAGTGGTCGGCGGAAGGTGCACGTGCCCGTCGACCTGGGACCGGACCGCAGCGACGCACGGATGCACACCAAGACCGTAGGATCCTACGCAGTGCCGTAGGGGACCGCACCGCCACTTCCCAGCAAATTAGGGACACTGTTGCTCCTGGGGTATCGGCGAGGACCATTCGCAACCGTCTCCATGAAGCTGGGCTACGGTCCCGCACACCGTTAGGCCGTCTTCCGCTCACGCCCCAACATCGTGCAGCCCGCCTCCAGTGGTGTCGCGACAGGCGTGAATGGAGGGACGAATGGAGACGTGTCGTCTTCAGCGATGAGAGTCGCTTCTGCCTTGGTGCCAATGATGGTCGTATGCGTGTTTGGCGCCGTGCAGGTGAGCGCCACAATCAGGACTGTATACGACCGAGGCACACAGGGCCAACACCCGGCATCATGGTGTGGGGAGCGATCTCCTACACTGGCCGTACACCACTGGTGATCGTCGAGGGGACACTGAATAGTGCACGGTACATCCAAACCGTCATCGAACCCATCGTCCTACCATTCCTAGACCGGCAAGGGAACTTGCTGTTCCAACAGGACAATGCACGTCCGCATGTATCCCGTGCCACCCAACGTGCTCTAGAAGGTGTAAGTCAACTACCCTGGCCAGCAAAATCTCCGGATCTGTCCCCCATTGAGCATGTTTGGGACTGGATGAAGCGTCGTCTCACGCGGTCTGCACGTCTAGCACGAACGCTGGTCCAACTGAGGCGCCACGTGGAAATGGCATGGCAAGCCGTTCCACAGGACTACATCCAGCATCTCTACGATCGTCTCCATGGGAGAATAGCAGCCTGCATTGCTGCGAAAGGTGGATATACACTGTACTAGTGCCGACATTGTGCATGCTCTGTTGCCTGTGTCTATGTGCCTGTGGTTCTGTCAGTGTGATCATGTGATGTATCTGACCCCAGGAATGTGTCAATAAAGTTTCCCCTTCCTGGGACAATGAATTCACGGTGTTCTTATTTCAATTTCCAGGAGTGCATGTTGACGCTCTGAAATCTTTAAGGCAATTTATTCCAGTTTTTTAGAAGTGCATCGTCTCTCTCTCTCTCTCTCTCTCTCTCTCTCTCTCTCTCTCTCTCTCTCTTCTCTTTCTCTCTCTTTCTCTTTCTCGCTGGTCTAACCTAACCTTATGCAATGTTGTGGCATCACGTGGTAAACCCCCTTGACAACCTGTCTCCACAAAGCTCTGTTTTGGGCATGGTGACTTGCTTGTTGCAAGCCAATCCCAGTGAAATTCTTAAACAGATCTATCCCTCGCAATGGTGTGCGACCTCTAGCTTTTCGGCAGTCGACTTTTCCCTCTATCACTATTCTTTCCATCGTCTCTTTTCTTCCGACAATGCGACCAAAATATTTCAACTGATTTTGACTGGAAAGTGTTGACAGTTGTTCTGATGCCGAGATGTCTCAATATCGATTCATTAGTCCGATGAGCTGTCCATGGTATTCAAAGTAACTTTCTGTATCAACACCTTTCCAGAGCATCAATCTTCCAGCGATCGTCCAAGTTTCTGCTGCATGGGTCGCGATAGGGAAGATTAGAGTTTGGACGAGGGTGAGCTTTCTCTTGGCAGTGATGGAGATGTCCTTCCAGATGCGAGCAAGTTCTGATGCAGAATTTCTCGCAATCGAAACGCGCCTACGGATCTCAGGGAAGCAATCTATAGTACCAGTGACAACAGTTCCTTAATACTCGAAGCGACTGACGACGTCGCAGCCAGCAATTCTTCTGATGTAAGGTCTATTGCCATTAGGGCCGTGAATACTTTGGTATTTGTATTGTCGATTTCAAGATCATATTCGGTGCCTCGTTCGGCCCACCTTCGCATGACAGTATCCAGTTGACGTTTGTCTCTTGCGATTATCAGAGCGTCGACTGCTTTTCTGATATTGTTAATTTTTCTGCCACCTGCAATGATGCCGTCACGTAAGTCTTCAAGATCCTCCCTCACAATGTGTTCACCGTATGTACTGAACATATTATATTCCATTGCCTTCTCTATGCGTTGCCGCATATTAGGATCTGCTGACGAGTTCCTTGTGTGGATTAACAAAGTTTGTTGAGATTATATTTGAGGAAGTAAAAAGGTCCTCAGTCTCCCATTCAGTATAGTAAGTATGCCTTTACTGGCATGATAAATAAGGACTATCATTGGATAGTTCACACAGTCAAATGGAGAGCCCTTCTTTAACAGTGGTATGAAAATGAAGAGGCACAGTTGGTCTGTCCAATTTTCAGACATCCAAATCTTCTGACATAACCTATGCAGGAGGTCCGGCCACCCTTTGTATATACATGTTTTAAAGACTTCAGTAATAATTCCATCCTGGCCTGGTATCTTCTGATTTCACAGCGTTTTCAGTGGATGTTCCACCTCTTCTCTAAGGATCGCTGATTGAGTGCGTGTTGTGTTTTGGTGCCTTGACATTGGTCGAGAGTCCTCCGCGTACAGCTTGATGCAGTTTTCTCTCCATACTTTAGCGAAGCTTTTTGAGTCTGTGACTATATTCCCCTGGTCGTCTTTAATAATCTGAGTCCTGGGTGAAAAGTCCGTGCCAAGTATTTCACCTTGTCGTATAGTTCTGAGACGTGGTTCTCCGTCACATTTGCCTCTAGTTCTGTAATATGGTAATTCTTGTCTTTCCTGAAAGCGTGTTTAATATCGTAAGTTGTTCTAGTTGTTCTGGATCTCCGAGTCTGATAACCTGTCTTTCAAACAAAGCCGAAGTTTCGCTAGACGTTCAGTGTGCATCGTACTGCTTTAGAAAATTGATAATTGATGGTCCGGCAAATATGAAGAAAATGGGAGGGCAGAGCAGTCAGTTAGAGGTCTCCTTATCCGATCTTCCCGGTTCTCATTTACCAGCGCAGTAGTGGTATTCTACTGCGACAACTTACCGCCGGTGTTCAACATTCGCATGCTATGCTCTATATTTTAATTAAATGCGCAGGAAGAGCAGTGCAGAATACGGAAAAGTAGCAGAGCGCTCCTGGGACAATGAAGTCTACGAGACGTGGGCCTCACAGCTTATTTGGATGAGTGTAGTTACAATAAAATCTTGCATATATTTTAACAGTAAGGTGGTCCCCTAACAATTCCTCTCATATTTAACAACACAGTAAGAGACTTGATGACTATCAAGTCTCTTACACTAACAAACGATAATCGTGCCGCTCTAATGTCGTGAGACGAACGAAGAAAATTTCTGCTTTATTTAGTAAGCGTCTACCCAAAAAATTCCACTCACAATGCGATCCGACTTTATTTAAATATTGTTGTACTACCTTTCAGATGCGTGTTGCTCTGGCAGTCTGTCTTCGCCCTGAAGCCATTCATGATCAAGCCATGTAACGATCCACTAAATATCTCCTGTGCTTCCTCTAATCAAACAAAATAATATTTCGTCACAAAATTACATAGAAATAATCTATACAGTTGATCAGGATGGAATTTCCTTTGCAAAATGTAGCCAATGCAAATGACTTATCGTTAGGGACGACATTTTCAGGTACCATAAATAAAAAGGCAAAAAATAAAAAAATAAAGATCAAAGAGGACAGAGGATTGACCGGAACTGTTCATCTGCATAAGCTGTCAGGTACCGCTACCAATCATATGCAAATAAAGCTCTTGTCTCTGAGCGAAGGCAATTTCCGCCTGTTATCCAGCATGAAATTCAAAAACTTAGCGCGTGACCGTATTCAGTTACATTCGTGCAGTACATTATGTATGGCCCTGAGAGAAAGATGCATGCGATCTTTCATTTTCTGTACTACCGTTAACTTTTTGCACTATGACAACCTTTAAAATTCAGCTGCTTAGATTGACAATAGAATATATCACGCTGCTTTCTACAAGACACCATATCTTCGAAGAAGGTCAAATTTACTTCTACTAATACTACCAATAGTAATTAATTTTAAGAACAGTAATAATAATTTATTGGTTCAGGTTTTTAACATGGTTTTGACATAATTGCAACAGTTTAAACAACAAGTTCACCAGGTTAATTATTATTATTATTATTATTATTATTATTATTATTATTATTATTATTATTATTATTATTATTATTATTTCTTTCTTTTCTCAGACGTTATGTCTGGTCAAAAACGTAAAGTGACGCGGACCTTGATCAAGCGTGACTTCCTTTTAACTGTACGGTACATGTTGTATTGCATTTAGGAACTTTCGGGTAATTGAACATGTATCAATAACTACGGATTTCTGTAGTTGTATATATATGTTTGGATGTAGCTGTATTGCATTGATGTACTGGTGGATATTGTGAGGTATGACTCCTGTAGTTGATAATATAATCGGTATAATGTCAACTTTATCCTGATGCCACATGTCCTTGACTTCCTCAGCCAGTTGGATGTACTTTTCAATTTTTCTTCCTGTTTTCTTTTGTATATTTGTTGTATTGGGTATGGATATTTCGATTAGTTGTGTTAATTTCTTCTTTTTATTGGTGAGTATGATGTCAGGTTTGTTATGTGGTGGTGTTTTATCTGTTATAATGGTTCTGTTCCAGTATAATTTGTATTCATCATTCTCCAGTACATTTTGTTGTGCATACTTGTATGTGGGAATGTGTTGTTTTATTAGTTTATGTTTTATGGCAAGTTGTTGATGTATTATTTTTGCTACATTGTCATGTCTTCTGGGGTATTCTGTGTTTGCTAGTATTGTACACCCGTTTGTAATGTGATCTACTGTTTCTATTTGTTGTTTACAAAGTCTGCATTTATCTGTTGTGGTATTGGGATCTTTAATAATATGCTTGCTGTAATATCTGGTGTTTATTGTTTGATCCTGTATTGCGATCATGAATCCTTCCGTCTCACTGTATATATTGCCTTTTCTTAGCCATGTGTTGGATGCGTCTTAATCGATGTGTGGCTGTGTTGGATGATACGGGTGCTTGCCATGTAGTGTTTTCTTTTTCCTATTTACTTTCTTCGTATCTGTTGATGTCATGTGATCTGAAGGGTTGTAGGAGTGGTTATGAAATTGCAGTGGTGTAGCCGATGTATTTATGTGAGTGATTGCTTTGTGTATTTTGCTAGTTTCTGCTCGTTCTATAAAGAATTTTCTTAAACTGTCTACCTGTCCATAATGTAGGTTTCTTATGTCGATAAATCCCCTTCCTCCTTCCTTTCTGCTTAATGTGAATCTTTCTATTGCTGAATGTATGTGATGTATTCTATATTTGTGGCATTGAGATCATGTAAGTGTATTGAGTGTTTCTAGGTCTGTGTTACTCCATTTCACTACAAATGAGTAGGTCAATATTGGTACAGCATCAGTATTTATAGCTTTTGTCTTGTTTCTTGCTGTCAATTCTGTTTTCAGTATTTTTGTTAGTCTTTGTCTATATTTTTCTTTTAGTTCTTCTTTAATATCTGTATTATCTATTCCTATTTTTTGTCTGTATCCTAGATATTTATAGGCATCTGTTTTTTCCTTCGCTTCTATGCAGTCGCTGTGGTTATCCAATACGTAATCTTCTTTTCCCTTGACTATGTTATCTTTCATACATTTGTCTGTTCCAAAAGGCTTATTTATATCATTGCTGAATATTTCTGTTATCTTTAGTAATTGGTTGAGTTGTTGATTTGTTGCTGCCAGTAGTTTTAGATCATCCATGTATAGCAAATGTGTGATTTTGTGTGGGTATGTTCCAGTAATATTGTATCCATAATTTGTATTATTTAGCATGTTGGATAGTGGGTTCAGAGCAAGGCAGAACCAGAAAGGGCTTAACGAGTCTCCTTGGTATATTCCACGCTTAATCTGTATTGGCTGTGATGTGATTATTTGAATTTGTTAGGATATTAAGAGTGGTTTTCCAATTTTTCATTAATATGTTTAGGAACTGTATCAATTTAGGATCTACTTTGTATATTTCCAATATTTGTAGTAAGCATGAGTGGGTACACTCTCAAAAGCTTTTTGGTAATCAATGTATGCGTAGTGTAGCGACCTTTGTTTAGTTTTAGCTTGATATGTCACCTCTGCATCTATTATCAGTTGCTCTTTACATCCTCGTGTTCCTTTGCAACAGCCTTTTTGTTCTTCATTTATAATTTTGTTCTGTGTTGTATGTGCCATTAATTTCTGTGTAATGACAAGTTAATATTTTGTAGGTTGTTGGTAGGCATGTTATGGGGCGATATTTAGCTGGGTTTGCTGTGTCTGCTTGATCTTTAGGTTTCAGATAAGTTATTCCATGTGTAAGTGTATCAGGGAATGTGTATGGGTCTGCAATGTAACTTAAATAATTTAGTTATATGTTAATGTGTTGAGGTGAACTTCTTTAGCCAGAAATGTGCTATTTTATCATTTCCAGGGGCTTTCCAATTGTGCGTAGAATTAATTGCTCGTGTGACTTCATGTTGCAAAATTATCACTTCAGGCATTTGTGGTATCATCTTGTAGGAGTCTGTTTCTGCTTGCATCCACCGTGCATGCCTGTTATGTTGTACCGGGTTTGACCATATGTTGCTCCAGAAGTGTTCCATGTCTGTTATGTTTGGTGGATTGTCTATTTTAATGTGTGTGTTATCTATTGTTTGGTAAAATCTCTTTTGGTTTGTGTTGAATGTTTGGTTTTGTTTCCTTCTATTTTCACTTTTTTTTGGTATCTTCTAAGTCGTTTGGCCAATGCTTGTAATTTCTGCTTCTTTTCATCTAATTGCTCTATTGCTTCTTGTTGTGAGATTTTACCTAACCTTTTTCGTTTTTTGTCTGATATTTCATTTCTTATAAATTGTGTTAGCTGTCCGATGTCTTCTCAGTTTTTCTATTCTGATCTGTAGCCTGTGTTGCCATGCTGGTTTTGTGGGTTTCTTCTGTGTGTTGGTTGGTTCTGATCTCTGCTTAGTGTGTATATTTAGTGTAGCGAGTGCTCCTACATAAACCAGTAGTTGTAACTCTTCCATAGTTGTATTTTCATTTATTTTGTTGTGTATGATTGTGTTGATAGTTGTTGTTGTTTCGACTTGTGGGTTATTTGGTGGTCTATGCAAGAATGGTCTAATGTCTGTATTTGTGTCTTTGTATTCTATATATGTCAGCTGAAATTTTTCTTCTATATCTAACCTGTGTGTCACTTCGTGTTCTATTTGTGCTTGTTCTGGTGGCTGTCTTAAGATTTCGTTTTCCTCTGATTGTTTAATTGACGCGTTTTGTTCTTTGTTTGTTTTCTCTGGGATGTTTGAGTCCATTACTGTATTTTCTTCTTCTTCTAATTGCACATTATTTTGTTCCAGTATTTGTTGTACTTGTTGTTTGATGTTTTCTAATTCCGACTGGGGTATCCTGTTATTTTTTATTATTACACGGATCTGATCAGCTAGTCGTTGTTCTGTTAAAAATTTTAATTCCGAGTATCTGGTAATAAATGTTGTGTATACTTGTGATCTGTATCCAGTTGTGTTGGTTCCTAGGTTTGTTGCTGGGTAATAACAGAACATGAGGTGTCGATTAACTTCATCTGACCATCTCATCCTCTGTCTTTGTTTTCCTTCTAGGGTGGTTGCAGGAAGCATATCCTGCAAAACACCTCTATTTGGATTTAAATCATTTTCCAGTTGGCTAGCAGTGTCGTTACCATTGTGGGCGGGCATAGGGTTCAAGCGTCGTCCCCGACCATGACGGCGCTTGTCCGAAGCTGCTTTAGTTCTGTCCTGAACCAAGTAATCACACTAAAAGAGGGGTTAGCCCTATTAGTGGTTTGTTCTTTTCGTCGCCTTTTACGACTGGCAGAACATACCGGAGGCCTATTCTTTTCCCGGGTCTCCACGGCAATTATTATTATTATTATTATTGACTTTTTTTTCTCAGACTTAAGTCTGGTTAAAAATGGAACGTGACGCGGACCTCGGTCAAGTGTGACTTCCTTGTAACTGTATGGTATATGTTATATTGCATTTAGGAACTTTCGGGTAATTGAACATGTATCAATAATTACAGATTTTTGTAGTTGTATATATATGTTTGGATGTAGCTGTATTGCATTGATGTACTGGTGAATATTGTGAGGTATGACTCCTGTAGTTGATAGTATAATTGGGATAATGTCGACTTTATCCTGATGCCACATGTCCTTGACTTCCTCAGCCAGTTGGATGTATTTTTCAATTTTTTCTCCTGTTTTCTTCTGTATATTTGTTGTGTTGGGTATGGATATTTCAATTAGTTGAGTTAATTTCTTCTTTTTATTGGTGAGTATGATGTCAGGTTTGTTATGTGGTGTTGTTTTATCTGTCATAATCGTTCTGTTCCAGTATAATTTGTATTCATCATTCTCCAGTACATTATGTGGTGTGTACTTGTATGTGGGAACGTGTTGTTTTATTAGTTTATGTTTTATGGCAAGTTGTTGATGTATTATTTTTGCTACATTGTCATGTCTTCTGGGGTATTCTGTATTTGCTAGTATTATACATCCGCTTGTGATGTGATCTACTGTTTCTATTTGTTGTTTGCAAAGTCTGCATTTATCTGTTGTGGTGTTGGGATCTTTAATAATATGCTTGCTGTAATATCTGGTGTTTATTGTTTGATCCTGTATTGCGATCATGAATCCTTCCGTCTCACTGTATATATTGCCGTTTCTTAGCCATGTGTTGGATGCGTCTTGATCTATGTGTGGCTGTGTTAGATGATACGGGTGCTTGCCGTGTAGTGTTTTCTTTTTCCAATTTACTTTCTTTGTATCTGTTGATGTTATGTGATCTAAAGGGTTGTAGAAGTGGTTATGAAATTGCAATGGTGTAGCTGATGTATTTATATGAGTGATTGCTTTGTTTATTTTGCTAGTTTCTGCTCGTTCTAGAAAGAATTTTCTTAAATTGTCTACCTGTCCATAATGTAGGTTTTTTATATCTATAAATCCCCTTCCACCTTCCTTTCTGCTTAATGTGAATCTTTCTGTTGCTGAATGTATGTGATGTATTCTATATTTGTGGCATTGTGATCGTGTAAATGTATTGAGTGCTTCTAGGTCTGTGTCACTCCATTTCACTACTCCAAATGAGTAGGTCAATACTGGTATAGCATAAGTATTTATAGCTTTTGTCTTGTTTCTTGCTGTCAATTCTGTTTTCAGTATTTTTGTTAGTCTTTGTCTATATTTTTCTTTTAGTTCTTCTTTAATATTTGTATTATCTATTCCTATTTTTTGTCTGTATCCTAGATATTTATAGGCATCTGTTTTGTCCATCGCTTCTATGCAGTCGCTGTGGTTATCCAATATGTAATCTTCTTGTTTAGTGTGTTTGCCCTTGACTATGCTATTTTTCTTACATTTGTCTGTTCCAAAAGCCATATTTATATCATTGCTGAATACTTCTGTTATCTTTAGTAATTGGTTGAGTTGTTGATTTGTTGCTGCCAGTAGTTTTAGATCATCCATGTATAGCAAATGTGTGATTTTGTGTGGGTATGTTCCAGTAATATTGTATCCATAATTTGTATTATTTAGCATGTTGGATAGTGGGTTCAGAGCAAGACAGAACCAGAGAGGACTTAATGAGTCTCCTTGGTATATTCCACGCTTAATCTGTATTGGCTGTGATGTGATGTTATCTGAATTTGTTTGGATATTAAGCGTGGTTTTCCAGTTTTTCATTACTGTGTTTAGAAACTGTATCAATTTAGGATCTACTTTGTATATTTCCAATATCTGTAGTAACCATGAGTGGGGTACACTATCAAAGGCTTTTTGGTAATCAATGTATGCGTAGTGTAGGGACCTTTGTTTAGTTTTAGCTTGATATGTCACCTCTGTATCAATTATCAGTTGCTCTTTACATCCTCGTGCTCCTTTGCTGCAGCCTTTTTGTTCCTCATTTATAATTTTGTTCTGTGTTGTATGTGTCGTTAATTTCTGTGTGATGACTGAAGTTAATATTTTGTACATTGTTGGTAGGCATGTTATGGGGCGATATTTAGCTGGGTTTCCTGTGTCTGCTTGATCTTTAGGTTTCAGATAGGTTATTCCACGTGCAAGTGTATCAGGGAATGTGTATGGGTCTGCAATGTAACTGTTAAATAATTTAGTTAGATGTGAATGTGTTGAGGTGAACTTCTTTAGCCAGTAATTTGCTATTTTATCATTTCCAGGGGCTTTCCAATTATGTGTAGAATTAATTGCTCGGGTGACTTCATGTTGCAAAATTATCACTTCAGGCATTTGTGGTATCATATTGTATGAGTCTGTTTCTGCTTGTATCCACCGTGCATGCCTGTTATGTTGTACCGGGTTTGACCATATGTTGCTCCAGAAGTGTTCCATGTCTGTTATGTTTGGTGGATTGTCTATTTTAATGTGTGTGTTATCCATTGTTTGGTAAAATCTCTTTTGGTCTGTGTTGAATGTTTGGTTTTGTTTCCTTCTATTTTCACTTTTTTTGTATCTTCTAAGTCGTTTGGCCAATGCTTGCAATTTCTGCTTTTTTTCATCTAATTGCTCTATTGCTTCTTGTTGTGAGATTTTACCTAACCTTTTTCGTTTTTTGTCTGATATTTCATTTCTTATAAATTGTGTTAGCTGTCCGATGTCTTTTCTCAGTTTTTCTATTCTGATCTGTAACCTGTGTTGCCATGCTGGTTTTGTGGGTTTCTTCTGTGTGTTGGTTTGTTCCGATCTCTGCCTAGTGTGTATATTTAGTGTAGTGAGTGCTCCTATATAAACCAGTAGTTGTAACTCTTCCATAGTTGTGTTTTCATTTATTTTGTTGTGTATGATTGTGTTGATAGTTTTTATTGTTGTTTCGACTTGTGGGTTATTTGGCGGTCTATGCAAGAATGGTCTAATGTCTGTATTTGTGTCTTTGTATTCTATATATGTCAGCTGAAATTTCTCTTCTATATCTAACACGTGTCTCTCTTCGTGTTCTATTTGTGCTGGTTCTGGTGGCTGTCTTAAGATTTCGTTTTCCTTTGATTGTTTAATTGATGCGTGTTGGTCTTTGTTTGTTTGCTCTGGGATGTTTGTGTCCATTACTGTGTTTTCTTCTTCTTCTGATTGCACATTATTTTGTTCCAGAATTTGTTGTACTTGTTGTTTGATGTTTTCTAATTCTGACTGGGGTATCCTGTTATTTTTGATTATTACACGGATCTGATCAGCTAGTCGTTGTTCTGTTAAAAATTTTAATTCCGGGTATCTGGTAATAAATGTTGTGTATACTTGTGATCTGTATCCAGTTGTGTTGGTTCCTAGGTTTGTTGCTTGGTAATAACAGAACATGAGGTGTCGATTAACTTCATCTGACCATCTCATCCTCTGTCTTTGTTTTCCTTCTAGGGTGGTTGCAGGAAGCATATCCTGCAAAACACCTCTATTCGGATTTAAATCATTTTCCAGTTGGCTAGCAGTGTCGTTACCATTGTGGGCGGGCATAGGGTTCAAGCGTCGTCCCCGACCATGACGGCGCTTGTCCGAGGCTTCTTTAGTTCTGTCCTGAACCAAGTAATCACACTAAAAGGGGGGTTAGCCCTATTAGTGGTTTGTTCTTTTCGTCGCCTTTTACGACTGGCAGAACATACCGGAGGCCTATTCTTTTCCCGGGCCTCCACGGGGATTATTATTATTATTATTATTATTATTATTATTATTATTATTAAGAACAAAAAAAGAAACAGTACGAATCGCCAAAGTTAGTCACAATGTAATCTACTGAGCACCTAAATAGATACCTGAGGTACTTTCAAGTCCAGCTGTAGCTCCTATATGACGAAAAAATTAGTGTAACTAATTGTAATTAAGAATCGTAAAGTCACGCTTATGCAACAAGATCCGTTTGAGGCACAACTTTTGTAGAATTTGGAACCTAGCTTAAGTGAACTTGCCCCGTAACAAGATAATGTTTCACTCTGAAATAATGGCCCTGGCGGAGAAAAAAGGGATCTGTTCATATGCGCACATTGAACATCATTATCCCTCTCCTTTCGAGGATGAATTATTAATTCTGCACAACTAACATGGTTGCAGTTAATGAAACAATTCGTACGATGCACTCAGACAGCGCAAAAAAGGGAACAAGGGTAAAGTGACTGTCCACGTGTCAGATACTTAATATCATGACACATCAAGGAAAACGTATTCTTTGTTTCTTTACAAATCACAGCTTTCGTCTTACTGCACGGAGTGGAGTTACACAATGGTTACTTCAGTCTATCCCCCTCGTAAGGAACCTGGTTCAAATCTCCAACCAGCCCACCTTGCAGAGGCTTTCTCTGTTTTCTCAAAATCTCTTCAGGTGAATACCGGGGCTCTTCTTTTGGCTAGGCCATAGCGAATTTTCTTCTTCGTTTTGGTTCACGGCGGCTCGTGCTCCGTCTCTAATGATATGAGTGTAGACGGGTGGTGCACTATGCAACCGTCCATGGAATTTGTTGTAGTTAATGTTACACCCAACAATGCCTAATGAAGCAACAGTTTTGAAAGCACCGACCTAACAACGAGATGTTACGGTTACATAGCATCGAACACATTCAAGATGTAACAGTTTAGAGCTACAAGAAGTTAAAGTGTTACCAAATGAAATCCAAATTCATCTGACCAGGTCATGGTTTTCCAGTTGTCTAGGATCCAACCTATATGGTAACGAACCTAGAAGATGAGCTGCAGGCGCTGTCGTTCTGTTACAAATGGCATTCGCGACGGTCGTCTGCTGCCACCGTCCATTAACGCCAAATTTGGCCGGACTGTCCTAAAGGATACGTTCGTCATACGTCTCACATTGATTTCTGCGCCACGTCACCCGGCCACAATTGTTCGCGACTGGTTTAAAGAACGTTCCGGACAATTAGTACGAATGATTTGGCCACACATTTAATACTTATGGGACATAATCGAGAGGTCAGTTCGTGCAGAAAATCCTGCACCGGAAACACTTCCGCAATTATGGACAGCCGTAGAGGCAGCATGGTTCAATATTTCTGCAGCGGACTTCCAGCGACTTGATGAGCCCATGCTACGTCAAGTTGCTGCACTTGGCCGCGTAAAAGGAGGTCCGACACGATATTAGGACGTATCCCACGACTTCTGTCACCTTAGTGTAACGAAACATGTAAAAGTCCGTGTGGCGCGCACGACGCAATAAAAAGTTTTCTGGTGGCGGGTCAAGACGCTGCATACAACAGTGAAAAGAAAGCGCACTTTTCTTGCTGCAAATAAACCCACTTCCTAGCTGAATGTACGCGACGTGGTCATATTATCCAGCATGCATTGACTGGGTTCCTCTTCAACAATATGACAGTCGTGGTATCACGATGAACGCAACAGGCGTCACCCTACAACACGGTTCTGTAAGTATATAATAATCACGTTTTGGATCACTGAAGTCTATTCCTCTTGATGAAGGTAATGTTTTCCTGATTTCTCCTTTATGAACGACAAAAATAAATGTTGCAACTTTCGTATAGCATACACACTGGATATGTTAGGGATGCACATGGATGAGCCAAATCATCATGACCACTAGCTTAATAAAGTGTTTGCTCGTCTTTGGAAAGATATACATCACTGACTGTGTATCACGCATCCGCCAATTTGTTGGTAGGTTTGTGGAGGTATGTGGCATTAGATGTCACATGTCATGCAATTCGCGTAAATAACGGTCCACTAATTTATGTACGCTGTGATGGCGCCCGATAGCGATCCAAAATTGTTCCATGCGATTTGGTTGCTGAGACATCAACATGACTTCAATTATAATGCTCCTCACACCACTGTAGCACGGTTCTGGTTCCGATAGACGGACAATTTTACTGCTGAAAGACGACATCGCCGTCCGGCAAGAAATCAAGAATGAAGGGATGTACGTGGTTCGCAGCTGTCAGCGTGTCTTCGATTATTACCACAGGTCCCATGTAAGTGCAGACGAGTGTCTTCCACAGCGTAGTACTGCTCCCACCAGTCTGCATCCGTGGCGCGCTGCACGTTTCGAGCCGCCGTTCATCTCGATGGAAGCGTTTGTGGAGACGACCAGCGATCTATTGTAGCAAAAATGTGATTTACCCGAAGAGCCGACACGTTTCTATTGATCGATGGTCCAATCTCGATGGTCCAATCCCGGTGGTCCCGTGAACATGTGAACACGCAGGGCTATAGTCTGCTGCGGAGCTCCATGTTAAACAATGTACGTTGACTGGCGGGTTCCGAGACAATTGTGCGCGCACCAGCATTGCGCTCTTTCGACAGAAATCCACTGATCACCTTCTCTCCTACTTTACAGAGCAGACACGGCAAGCCTCCTAACCCTATGTTCTGTGAAGAGTCGTGGACCTCCAGACATTTAGCGCCTAGAGGTGGTTTCACTCTCCTACCTCTTTCCGTAGATGCTCACGACAGTAACACGTGAATATTCGACCAGCTTCGTCGTCTTCGAGGTACTCTTTCACAGACCCTGCGTAATAATAATACGCCCTTTGTCGAAGTCGCTGATCTCGATGAATTTCCCCACTTGCAGCCCATATCTTCGCTGGGGGTGATCCCCCGTCCATGTCTACTCCGCTTACATACTTTTCAAAACTGCGTCACGTGCCCGCAACGCCACCATCGGCATCCAACGTCGCGGTGGGCAGTGGTCATAATGTTTTGGCTAATCAGTGTTGTTTTGTATGAAGTCTATATCGTCTGACTGATAAGAAAGACTCTTTGAAACACTCGCTGAGAGTAGCGAGCAGTAGTAGACGCGATTTACTTGCGACTGAAAGAGGACGCAAGAGTGTGTGGTGCTGGCGTTGTGGCTACGCCAGCAGCAGTGCCTTGTGGCTGTGAGAGGCGCTATTCCCGTTGGTCGCACTACAGTGACTGACGAGGCGGCTTCGAGAGGATTATAAAAGAGTAGTACTGCCTGACCTAAGCAAATGGAAGATGAGAATTATTGCTACTGTTGCCGCCTAGGGCCAGCAGCTTCGCAGAAGGTAAGGCTAAACCAGTTCAGACGTCTAGCTCTGGAAAGCACTTGCCAGTGTCTTGGAATTTTCTTTGGACTATGCCTTGTTTGTGTGAACTTTAATAATAATTCTATGGTGGTTATTAACCCAAGTCAATGCGACCATAAACAGGGTCAATATCCTATTATCTGAAGTACCAAGTATCATACCACGAATGGAAAAATGTTAATGTAATAGATGGCAATTTTTGCCAATAGCAAAATTCTCTCTTTAGTCAGAGGTTCATTTCTTGTTGATTAATCAGTCATTACGAATATTTTGTAGTACAACAGACGTAATTAACTTTTGAAAGTAGTATTTTTATAACTGTTTGAATTACTGAACCTCGCAAACAGTGAATTTTAAGTTTTATTTACTGAACTAGTTACTTTCGTAAGTATTGGTAAATTTGTGTATCGCTGTCTTGGCTACGTATTCTGCGTTGTCTTGGTATTGTGTTGTTCTAGCTGTTGTTTTGAAGTCTTTCATATGTCATCCGTGTGCATGCGAGAGCATACGTACCTAATGCGTTGCAAAACGTCGCGCGTAAGATCAGGATTTTTCAGTGATCATACTTCGGGCTCTACTGTTGATAAAAAGGTAGGGTCAAGAGTTTTGGATGGGCCTTGGACTAGGGACGATTTGTATACTCAACAGAAGGATCGTCTTAGTGGTTCAAATGGCTCTGAGCACTATGGGACTTAACATCTGAGGTCATCAGTCCCCCTAGAACTTAGAACTACTTAAACCTAACTAACCTAAGGGCATCACACACATCCATGCCCGAGGCAGGATTCGAACCTGCGAGCGTAGCGGTCGCGCGGTTCCAAACTGAAGCGCCACTCCGGCCTGCGATCGTCTTTGTGTCACTATCCTATAGTAAATAGTCGAGGTATGCTACACTAGATCGCTGGTCGTCTCCACAAACGCTTCCATCGAGATGAACGGCGGCTCGAAACGTGCAGCGCGCCACGGATGCAGACTGGTGGGAGCAGTACTACGCTGTGGAAGACACTCGTCTGCACTTACATGGGACCTGTGGTAATAATCGAAGACACGCTGACAGCTGCGAACCACAATGACGACGCTCCAGCAGCGTTTCCGATGAGAAGTGTTTGACCATCTACAATACAGCCCCGAACTGGCTCCCCCTGAGCATATTTGCTCACAAGAACCGCTGGCTGTAAAGTTAAGATTTTGGCACCGACAACGAGCTGCCGACCAGCTCAGAGAAGTGGCGAAAAGCACAGGCGGCTGCCTTCTAAGACGAGGGTATTGGAAGGATGTTGCAACGCTACGACAAATGGTCTGAAAGGAATCCCTTGTGTGCGAGGTTGCAAGTGCAGTCTTTACTAAAGCTCATTTGAAAGTGTTTTGTTAATAATTACGACAGGAAAAATATTAGCTGCTAATGACTCACCACGCGGATCAGGAGAACGGCAGATGATGGGTGTCCGGGAGGTCAACCTACTATGGGATCGATGGACATCGTCGGCATTCAAGAAATGTGCAAAATAAACAATTAACTTGCACCATGAACACCGAATGAAAAATGGCACGCCACAATGATCACAAAGGTTCGCACCATTACGATTGAAAATGAACTCTGGTAGTTACAAACCGTGCAGGACGTCCAGCTACGTATCTCTCAATGAATGCATATACTGTAGAATCATATTGGTGTAACGGGGGGATGAGAACTGAAGGAATGTGACGGCATGCAACCGAAAGGGAAACAGCCTGTCTAGGGGCTTACTGTCAAACTGGCTATCTTTTAAGGCGTAGCTGCAAAAAGTACAATAATACGTTTTATAGGCCAGGAAAAAATGAACATTCGGAGGCTGAATTTGTCCATCGCTTCCAGGTGGTCTGAACTGCAATGTCACACACTTTTCAGGAGGAATAGTTTGCTCTAATGGGGTATGATTTTTATACACAAACTACGGATCAAGCACAAGCAAGTTCTTTTGACGAGCCACAGACCAAAAGCAGTGCTCATACCATAGTTTTAGCTCTCTTATGCCCATTTTCCCACTCTTGCTTGCTGTGACGTAAATATCCCCTGCAGCCTTTGCAAGAACACGCACATGAGAAAGAATCGTAGGCGGCACAGCAGTTCCAACTTCTCGCATCACAAATAACTTTCCAGCCAATTTACAATACAGACTAACAGGCAGCAGAACTGTATACGAATGCGTTACTTGGTCTTTATACATCTTTTGGTACCTCTAGTTTCCGGGGATTCCTTCCATACGCATTCTCTCTTCAAAGCCCGATTGGTCGGAGCTGAAAAAAAATTCTTTATTGAACGATGGGATAAGTTTGTTTATCTCATCAACAAATTTTCGGGCCGCAGTTCGTAGAACATCGTCAAGTTGACGCTTTGTTTGAAATTTGATGAGCTTACTTCTTCCAATTCTATAGCACTTTTTGAAGTTATGCTACCCCTACTGTTTCCCTTGAAATCACCGAAATCTACGTCGCGCGAAATTAGATGGGCATAACTTAGGTCACTATCATTCACATCCTGTAAATTCTATCGAGCATCCTTGAAACGCGCAAACACCAGTTTCTGTAACATGTGCACCTTGTCCTCCCATGAATAGCCGTAGTTTTTCTTACGCACTACACGGTTGTATTGCTGTGTAGTTATTCAAAATCTGTTCGTAATTTTTTTAAACTATTCTGCGGATGATCGTACGTAATTGCGTTTAGTATCCGCTACTTCGACAACGATTGTCCTCCACTACATTTCACTGGAGACGGGATTTGTGGCTCCTGTCAGACGAGGAGGATAAACTACATGGCTCGATACCTTTTTCAATATCACTTTCAGTTGTTTAGGACGTATCAACAATGTACGCCCCATGCACATTGTCAGTACAGTCGAGCTTATACGACACCACACATACTGACTCATCTCGCAGAAACGCTAATATTTCATGTGCCTCTTCTTTCTCACTCTGCGAAATTCCTTGGGTTCCTTTCTTACGAAATGCCAACTTCGGCAACTGCTGTTGTGGATATTATGCAATGTTTGCTTTGTTTATCGTTGTCACTGCTCTCCTTTGTATCAAATTACTAGCACTGTAGCACTTCTGAGTTATTCGTCGACTAAGCAGTTCTACTAGGCTCCGTAGCCTCATGCTATGTTCCCCATCGGATACCTCCAGCCCCGGCTCCTGTTGTCATTGGCAGCCAGTATTGTGGTTGCTCGGTGGACAATACGGGGGTATCAAATTCCGTGATCATTGGCGTTTTGCGACCTCGCGCTCACGGGGTTCCTTGTAGGAGTGGCGATTACGTAGAGAAGTAGCTGGAAGATGTAGTTAACTGTAGCAAACAAAACATTTTTGATTTTCACAGTGGTTTCCATTTCGTGACCGATCGGACCTTAATTTCCGAACAGCCCTCGTATACACAATGAAGGCGACGTGATTCCTATGTTGTGCTGAAATGCTGAGCATTTGCATATGCAGTAATCTAACACATCTCATGTCAAAATGACGTTTGTTGCACAGTCTTCTTAGCGCTGCAATCTTAATTGCCAGCAACGTATTAGGCATATTTGGAGTAACTTCGTTCTGTTGGCAAGAGAATCACACTAAGAAAATTCCAGGAGCGTGCTGGTTAGTGGCCAGTTTACCTGCGGTTTCACGCGCCACTGGAGTAGAACAACGGAAGAGGGCTCGCTTGCCCTCACGGCGCACTATAGAGAGAGAACTGTGACTGTTCCTGCGAACATCTTGAACCCGCTCCGGCCACCTGTCTGGCACGGAAGCGGCGTTGCACTTGCGCAGTAGTCGCTAGCCCTCAGAATTCCGTCCGAGCGCCGACTCGGACTACTAGGGCGGGTAATTGCTGCGGCGCGACCGGGGTGAAGGAACGCGGAATGCAGCTGGCTGGCGCGAGCCGGCCGCGTGAGCTCACGAAACCAGCCGAGGTCGCGCGCGTGACGCCAGGCACGCAGCCAACTCTGCTCTCCCCTCTCTCTCAGTAGTACGAACACCTGCCTGGACCAAATGTTACCTCAGCGTCTGCCGCAACAAACTTCATACCGGATGAACCTGGCCACCAACGACATGGTTCCGCAGGTTTTAAACAGACATTTTCTGAACATTTTGATGTAAGAGACTGGTAGTCACCGGTGGCTCGTTACAGAACAGTAATTTACGAGGGCTATTCTGAAGGTGGCAGGGGTAAAATACAGAGAGCGAAAGGCTATCTACAATTTGTACAGAAAGCAGATGGCAGCTATAAGAGTCGAGGGGTATGAAAAGGAAGCAGTGGTTGGGAAGGGAGTGAGACAGGGTTGTAGCCTATCCCCGATGTTATTCAATCTGTATATTGAGCAAGCAATAAAGGAAACAAAAGAAAATTTCGGAGTAGGTATTAAACTCCATGGAGAAGAAGTAAAAACGTTGAGGTTCGCCGATGACATTTTAATTCTGTCAGACAGCAAAGGACTTGGAAGAGCAGTTGAACGGAATGGACAGTGTCTTGAAAGGAGGATATAAGATGAACATCAACAAAAGCAAAACGAGGATAATGGAATGTAGTCGAATTAAGTCAGGTGATGCTGAGGGAATTAGATTAGAAAATGAGACACTTAAAGTAGTAAAGGAGTTTTGCTATTTGGGGAGCAAAATAACTGATGATGGTCGAAGTAGAGAGGATATAAAATGTAGACTGGCAATGGCAAGGAAGCGTTTCTGAAGAAGAGAAATTTGTTAACATCGAGTATAGATTTAAATGTCAGGAAGTCGTTTCTGAAAGTATTTGTAAGGAGTGTAGCCATGTACGGAAGTGAAACGTGGACAATAAATAGCTTAGACAAGAAGAGAATAGAAGCTTTCGAAATGTGGTGCTACAGAAGAATGCTGAAGATTAGATGGGTAGATCACATAACTAATAAGGAGGTATTGAATAGAATTGGGGAGAAGAGGAGTTTGTGGCACAACTTGACAAGAAGAAGGGACCGGTTGGTAGGACATGTTCTGAGGCATCAAGGGATCACAAATTTAGCATTGGAGGGCAGCGTGGAGGGTTAAAATCGTAGAGGGAGACCAAGAGATGAATACACTAAGCAGATTCAGAAGGATGTAGGTTGCAGTAGGTACTGGGAGATGATGAAGCTTTCACAGAATAGAGTAGCATGGAGAGCTGCATCAAACCAGTCTCAGGACTGAAGACAACAACAACAAACAATTCGGAATGTAATAGATGTTTTGGTCCATCGCAGCGATGGGCGGGGCTACAGCCGCCATCTTGGTGCCATATCGTTCCTACACTCAGTACTCTGCGGTAGCATGTGGTCTGTATCGTTGCTACTTTGCTTTCTGTGACGTGCTAAAATGTGCGCTGCAACGGAAAATCCCGCCAATTATGAGTTCTGTGACTGGATTTTTGTAGGCAAAGAACTGTAAACCAAATGAAATTTACCGCGATCCTTGTAATGTGTACGGAAAAGTGCTAAGGAGTGGAAACCGAGTGAGGCAATGGTGCACTGATTTCAGTAATGGCCGTACCAATGTTCACGATGAGGAGCGCATTGTTAGGCCTAGCCTTGCGACTGACGAATGTTGGTAATAATCAACGTCAAAATTCGTGGAAATTGTCGTTTCACGATTACGGAACTTTCGCAACGTTTTCCCCAAATTTCACGGAGTTCGGTGCACAAAACTGCGGCGTAGAAGCTTAGTTACCACGAATTTTGTGCTAGGTGGGTTCCCAAAATCCTAAATGAACACCACAAGAAACAGAAGATGGCTGCAGCACTGACCTTCCCCGAAGATTACGAGAAATGGTGAAAGTTATCGATCGTAACGTAACTGTGAACAACACTTGAGGAAGTTGTGTCACGGTATGGTAAGCCCCCAATTTGAATGACGATTATGTAGATAAATAGGTTAAGGGCGTATTTTTAAGAAGTATATAATAAAATTTGGTTTTTCTATGCTGTTAATTTTTTTTTCAAAACGTCTGTTACTTTCTCGATAGTCGTAATTATGATTTGTTCGATTTGTTGCCCAATTACGGTAAGGTTGCTATCGATGCGCCTGCTCGGTTTCTATGTGGAAATTGATAACAGACACATTCAATACTCGCTATCTGTGTGGTGATTTGTTCCACGAAGACAAAGAGCAACAATTAAAGAAAGTAAGATTTGCACCATGTTCTTGTAATTTACTAAAATTAATGATTCGAGAGTCGTAGTGATATGGTAAACGTGATTAATTTCTGCAGCCGTCATTGGAAAGTGCGACCATTCGCAACATAAAAATTACGTGCAATGGATGGAGAATTTGTGATGTTAAGCGATGCAGTGTGAGTTGCCTTGAAACAGTCACCTCGAACCCCGTCTAATATTAGATTAAGTAGGACATTATGAACTAAAGTCAAGTACTGGGTTTCATTGTGTGTCTTCTAATAGTGTGTGTGTGTGTGTGTGTGTGTGTGTGTGTGTGTGTGTGTGTGTGTGTGTGCGCGCGCGCGCGCGCAATCAATTTTTTTTTCTTTTTTACCTTCGAAGGCGACATTACTTTTAACCTCCGTTATTTCGATATTCAGTTTCAGATGCTAGCAAAAAAACTCCTAAAAATAATTAACATTAAATGTATCGACACTTATTTAGATGTGTGTAGTATTTAACAGCAATTTCTCTATGCCCCATTCAAAGAAACTGCCTGGCCAAATGAAGGAAACCAGACCCTTGATAGGGCCGATGACACGTGTTTTTATTTTTCAAATATTTCATTAACAGTGAATATTTGTCTTCTGTGCCTACTGTAGTGAAATATAAAACAATGTTTAAGTTACACTGAAAATAAAATATTTATTTCAGTATCCGAGCATTTTATTACACCTTTTCCTTAGGTGGCCTACCCATAGCAACCTCTCTCTACCTTTTCTTCTGTGCAAATATCTTCACAACGGTGAAAAACCTCGTAATACGCAATCAATATAACAAGGATGGACGCAGTTTCTCGTTAGTGCGAATCCACACATGCAAAACTGCTGTGATTTTACTGCGGTCGCTGCTGGAACAGAAATAACACTACCGAAGAAACTAATGCGAGACACGACCATTAATGAAGACACGCTTGAAGGCGAAGAGTACAATAGGCATTACCGCTGTCAACACCAAATATCTACCGTAAGTGAATGGAACAGTTTGTTTATTGCGCGTGTTCTTCAGAACAAGACACACAATGCATAACATCAGTTACACTGCTGTGCATATATTTTGAACAATACAGATACGATTGTGAGAAATCAAACGAAATGCAATTACTCTTAACGAAACACTGAAGACCACGGAGCACTTTCAACAAAAGTTTCAGAAAATATTCTTGAAATACATACGACATTTTGTCGGTACATTTCGGGTTCACTCCGCATACGCTATCTAGCTGACGTCGAGCATTTGTATGTTTACAACTTAAAATTTCATTAGAATCTATAAAAGACGGTTTATTATAATAATAATAATAATAACGAGGACGCTGCACACGATTTAAACACTATGTTCATGAATATATCGCCCACGAACAGATCGAAACTCAATGTATTTACTATCCAATCTTTGTCGTTCCGTACACACACTGTGGTGAGCAAAGTTATGGGATACCTCCCAATATCGTGTCGTACCATCTCCTGCACGGCGTAGTGTGCCAACTCTACGTGGCATGAACAGAACAAGTCGTCGGAAGACCCCAATACTGAGCCATGCTGTTTCTACAGCCGTACATAATAGCGAGAGTCTTCCCGGTGCAGGATGTTTTACACCAACTGACCTCTCGACCATGCCCAATACAAGTTCGATGGGATTCATGTCGGGCTATCTGGGAGGCCAAATATTAGCTCGAATTTTCCCGAAAGTTCTTTAAATAATTGCGAACCAGTGACATGGCCCATTGTCATTCAAAAAGATTCTATCGTTGTTTGGGAACATTAAGTCCATGAATGGCTGCAAATGGTCACTCATCAGTTGCACCAAGGATCCAGTCAGTCCCATGTAAAAACACCCATACTCTCATTACGAAGCCACCAGCAGCTTTCACAGTACCTTGTCGACAACTTGAGTCCATGGCTTCGTGGGGTCTGCGTCAAACACAAACCTGCCATCAGCTCTTACCATCTAATATTGGGACTCATCTGACCAGGTCATGGTGGTTTTCCAGTCGTCTAGCGTCCAACCGATATGGTCACGAGCCCAGAAGAGGTGCTGCAAGCTATGTCGTGCTGTTAGCAAAGGTACTCGCGTCGGTCGTCTGCTTTCATAGCCCTTTGGCGCCAAAATTCGCCGCACTGACCTAACGTATACGTTCGTCGAACGTCTGTCAATTCCTGGCGTGCGGCCATAATCACGTCAGAAACATTGGGAGTACAAATGATGACTCTGTCAATGCACTGTCCTTTTATACTTCGTGTACGCGGTACTACCGCCATCTGTATATGTTCATATCGCTATTCCATGACTTGTCACATCAGTCTACACGGTGTATCATAATAGCGAAAACTGTCTAAGAGGAAATGTACTATAACAGAAGCAAAATCGTTCCAGCAAGTATAGGTCCGCTGGGGAGCTGTTTATACGTAGGTTGGAGCTGTGGAGACACTATGCAATGAAATCTACTGCGGTCGCTGATAGCAAAGGTTGTTGACATACCTACCTTAACTCCGAGCAAATGAACTCGCCTGTCCCACGTCACCCACAAGCGTATAATTGAGGGAAAAACAATCACTTGTGAGCGAGCGGTCTAACGTAACGCTGTCACTATGTTTTCGAAACAGGAACAACGGAGTTGGATCAATATCGAATGTGCAGAGGTCGTACAGCACGACAGTGTCATCAAGGTCTTCAAGAGGCGTGCGGGGAATCGGCATTGCCGTACAGAACAGTGGCACGTTGGGTAAAAGCCTTCAACGAAGGTCGGCAAACTGTGGCAGACATACATGGGGGAGGTTGTCATAGCGTCTCTGAAGAAGAAGTGCATGCTGTTGCCACGTTAGTGGACAGTGATCGACGCCATACGATTCGTGAGCTCGCCCACGAAACCGGATTAGGGTATACGACTGTGCTTTGCATCCTGAAAGAACGCCTGAGCATGCGAAAAATTCTATCACGATGGGTTCCACATGACCTGACGGAAATGCAGTAATGGATGCGTTACGACGCTGCTAAGACGCACTTGGAGCGCTAAGAGCGCGAAGGAGAGGCATTTTTACGCCGTATCTTAACACTGGATGAGACATGGGCCACATCGTACGAGCTAAAACTGAAGCGCCACTCCAACGAATGGCGTCATTAATGGTCCCCGTGAAAGTCGACAGTGCGTCAGAGCCCCAGTATGGGAAAGTTATGGTGATTCTCGTCTACGACTGTGATGGTGTTATCCTAACGTATTACGTTGCTCCACGGCAGACCGTCAACGCACAGTATTACTGTTCTTTTTTTTTTTAGCATCACTTGCGAACAGCTTTGGGAAAGAAGCGGCGACACTTTCTGCGCAACCCACTCATCATTTAGCAAGACAATGTGCGGGCGCATACTGTGGCTGCTCTGTTCGGTCGATGGGACTGGAAAGTACTGTACTATCCACCACACTCCCCGGACATAAATCCTTGTGACTGATCTGATTCCGATGATGAAGGAACCACTTCGTGGCATTTACTTCAGAACTGTTATAGAGATTCGACAGGCAGTAGACCGCTCCATTCGCACCATCAACAGAACAGGCTCTGCTAACGGTGTACTACGCCTTCCACATCGCTGGCAACGGGTTCTACACAACGCTGATGACTACTTTGAACGACAGTAACAGGTGGAAACATGTAAGTCTTTTGTATCGGTTGTGAATAAATAGTTGCCACTATTTAAGTTCCAACCCTCTTATTATAACTGAGAATGCGTGGTTGGGAGCCGCCGCTGATTTCAGTGTGTCATATTGTCCAAGTTACCAAAAAATGTATTTTAAATGTAAGCTTCTCCATGTAAATTGACTCAAATTTTGCCAACGGCCCGCCTCACTACTATGGCACATACCATGTTGAAATTTATTGTGCACTCATGTCTGTTAAAGGATGAGTTCCATATGTCATCCCCTCATTTCAGTGGAATACTGGACTCGCCTCTGCACTGAATTAAGAATTCCATCAAACCTTCCCGTCTCATATCGCAAATCTTGCTTAGGCTGTATAATTCGCAGGTCTAGCTCCGCAAACGTATCAAAGAGAGTGTTGTACACTTCTGAGATGACTCGTGTAAGGATAGGTACAGAGATATCGATACGTTTCTACGTACCGAATCTTGCCCTTACTCATGTACGGCCAGGCTCGACTACAGCCCACCGACGGCGCGGCGATGAACCATCTAACGACCATAGGGAGTGGTTTTGGCGCCAGCCGATTTGGCATAAGGAGTGGTTTTGGCGCCTGCCGATTTGGCACGCGGCAGTTTGACTAGTGGTCTGCAGACGGAGTAGCATACGAGCGGTGCGTGCACGATCAGTGACATTTGTTGATTCAATTTAGTTTTGTATTGAATGAGGCAACGTACAATATTTTCAGGTGAGCGGACTGAAGCAGCATTACAACGGTTACCTCGAGTGAAAGCTAATGTACTGTGAATGAACTTACGGACGTTTTGTAGTAAGTACAGAGTCTAGTACAAACTCCCCCCCCCCCCTCTTTTCTCTCTTACACCTTCACCCACGTCAGTTTTGACCGAGCGAGGTGGCGCAGTGGTTAGCAGAATGGACACTCATTCGGGAGGACGACGGTTCAAACACGCGTCCGGCC
Source organism: Schistocerca cancellata (assembly GCF_023864275.1). NCBI lineage: Eukaryota > Metazoa > Arthropoda > Insecta > Orthoptera > Acrididae > Schistocerca > Schistocerca cancellata. The sequence continues at coordinate 1,097,370,519 of NC_064626.1, read as the reverse complement.
ATCCTGATTTAGGTTTTGCGTGATTTCCCTAAATGGCTTCACGCAAATGTCAGGATGGTCCCTTAGAAAGGGCACGGCCGACTTCTTTCCCCATCCTTCCCGAATCCGATGGGACCGATGCCCCCTCTGTCTGGTCTCTTCCCCCAAATCAACCAACCAGGTCAGTTTTTGCTACTAACTGTAACAGGCACACACCACAAATCTCGCACTGCCGCCCGCTCAGCTTGGTACCCCAAGCGGCGTTACTATTGTGATACGTCTTGTACGTAAATGACACGTGTGAGAAATGTGTGTGGCGCCTCCAGTGCCCCCTCTTAGTTTGGCGCCCCAAGCGGCAGCTTGGGGCACTTCGGCTTAAACCGGCCCTTAATTCTTTAATGCCGAAAGTCGCGAATTCGCATCATACCAATGCTTTGCTAAAAACGGGAAGGCTAACTGTTTTTGAGCGCCTGTGCCTGTAGGTCCTGCTTCTGCATAAATGTACCAACACCTCCGACAAGTGCTGCGTTCTCCTGAGTGCTTCTGGTATGTAAAACACCGCGATTTTTTATTTTTATATTTCATCTAGGAAGCTATTTAGGTATTAATGGGTTGACAGCAGACTAAAGAATCCAGAAAGAACTTTTAATGGTTACACGTCGTGTGACGTTTACATGTATTTACTTCATTTAATTTCGCACGACTGGCCAAATTGCAATCTGTTCTTAAGTGTTGTAGGTGCCAACATGCCGTAATGTATCACACTATTTAGCAACGGACAGGGCAGTTCTTTAAAAGAGCACATATACGTGCAAGCGTAAAATTTATAACAATGTTTAATGAATATAGAAATAGCCGTCGTAGAAACTACTGTCACTACGAAAGCGGGCACATACGGTGACTAAGAATATGTCAAAAGTTTTTACGATGACTATTACTGTATTCAGTAAACATTCTATTTTGAATTTGGCGCTTGCACGTGTATGTGCTCGCTTTCAGAACTGCCATGTCCGGTGCTAAATGATAGGATATAATTCAATTGAATTGGAGAATGGCCTCAAGTCCGGAATAGGCCAATCGTGCGAAGGGAGTAAATACGTCTAAATAATAGCAAAGGTGTAACAATTACAATGTAAGCGAGGCTTACGCAGCTGTTGTCACTATCAATACAATTCTTCAGGGTATGTAACCGCACCGTGTACGTAAGGCCACTGTAGCGCGCGGGAGACCTCAGCAGCCGAAGATAAAGTACTGGCACGCCTCAGCCGGCATCCATAACTGCCGTCCGTTTCCTGTTCGCCTGTTTCCACCAATGGCAAGAAATACAGCGAACATCAATTAAGGACGTTTATTTCTGCCAATGACAGCCATGAAAGTGGCTCTGAGCACTATGAGACTTAACATCTGAGGTCATCAGTCCCCTAGAACTTAGAACTACTTAAACCTATCTAACCTAAGGACGTCACACACATCCATGCCTGAGGCAGGATTCGAACCTGCGACCGCAGCAGTCGCGCGGTTCCGAACTGAAACGCCTACAACCGCTCGACCACCGCGGCCGGCACCAATGACAAACAGAACAAGTACCAATAAATGACGACTCACACCCCTCCTCATCCTTAATACCGTATCAGATTACAACAACAACTATTAGTAAATAAGAACTTAAAGTTTTTCCCATTCGGCACCCTGGAGAAGGCATGGCGTCACATCGGGTGAACGTAGAGACCATGCAAAACTAGCTCTGTCATCCGGCCCCTTGCGGACAGTGCAGCGGTCGGGTACATCATGTAACCAATGGTGTACCGAGTTATGCAAGTGCGGCGGCACTCCATCTTGCTGCCAAATTAAGATCTATGCATCAGGTGCTTTCAGCTGAGGAAAGAACCATAGTTCCAGCGCATCAAGATAAACACAGTTACACTTCGTTAAAAAAGAAAAGCCCACAAACTTTAAGCCGGGATATGACATAAAAAATATTCGATTCAGAGTCTCGCTGCAGTTTTACCATATCGTGGGGATTTGCCGACACCCAGAAGAGTAGACCGCGTGTGTTCACTTTTCCCCATTAGGTGAAGTATCAATTCATCACTGAAGACGCCACGATCCAGAAAATCTTCATCGTCATGCCGTAACATTTCGTTTGCAAAGTTGGTACGCGTCGACTATGTGTGCCGTGTGATGAATGGTGCTCACACTGAACACTTAAGAAAAACTGAGTTGCTCTTTCATTAGATGTATTACTTATAACAATAATTTGACTGTAATAAATACTACACAGCCTTAAAACCCGGATATTTATTTTGATACACCTGTATGGTCTATTTGTGGCAATTGGGACCGTATTTCATATATAAAGTCAGGTTTGGAACGTTTTTGCTTCTAGTATCTTATACTTCCACCCGTGTCAGTTTTCACCATTAATTATGAGACACCGAATAGAACAAGTTTATTTTGATCTACTGTGGTCTCAGCGTACATTAAATCGTAAATCCCATGACTAAAAATTTTGCTTGAGGGCGTAAAGAACGCAGTAGTTGATTATAGATCATACGAATACATTATGGTAAACGGCATAATTCCTTTATACTGCAGGAGAAAAATCTCGAAGACTTGTATAAAAACATGAATTTATTCTGAAACAAAGTTGCTAAATATTTTTCTAGTTATAAGGCGTATTCTTTAGGGCAAAAATCAAAGTTTATGTAAATACCGCTCTGTTGTCCGAACGACAGTCTATGAGCTGGTACACAAGAGCTCTGTGGGAATTCACATTTATTGACATGAACAGTTTAGAATCTCTTAAATTTCATGATGATTCTTAAAGTTTTGCATTTTCTGATGTGACAATATTGGTGACATTGGTGCCTCAATTCCCTTAGTCTCCTGCACTAAGTGGCTTAATGGCTGCGATGCTCTTCACACAAAAGGAATAATTAATCTAAAATCACGTACTGAAGCTGTCGCGCGAACAACAAGCTGAGTGAGTGACGCCTATCCTGTTGAACTGGACGGGAAGTTGCGGTGACGGTAGCGCATCCTTGTCACTGAAGTCAGACAGCAGCCACCCCAAGTCCACTCTGTGAATCACAGTGTTCTGTTAGGTGAAGGTTGTAGATTGCACTACCGTCAGCCTAAGTTTTATCGTTTTTGTTCCTATTCTTCTTTCTATGCATTATCTATTAGATATCGGCACACGAAATATGCAGACGAAGTTAGTTTACTCGTATGTGGAGTAGACTGTTGGAAGTTGATAAATTTCAATTAATATTGTTGGATATTGCCTACCACCACAACCGATATAAATGTAGTGAGCAGGCATTGCTCGCAGGGAAACAGCAACAATTCGCACTCGATACGTTTTACTGACCGGTTTCTCGCTGTAATACGAGTATTACAAGAGCATCAGCAGAATCTCTGGAATTTACGCTGTGAAATATACGAAGTGTGACAACATGCAATCTTACATTGACATTAATGAACTTTCCATTTACATACACTTAAAGATATCGCGCTGAATAAGAATACCACTGCTGTACAGCTGGCGCCGACAATGTAATCAGCCAACTACTGTACTTCAAACATAAGTTACCACACTGTAAATGGAAAATGTTCTTTCGTGTCAATGGAAGACCTTGTTGTGTATTTCGCACTGTAAATTCCAGAGGTTCTGATGATGCACTTTTAATATTATACTAGGACACCGGTCAATAAAACATACGGAGTGCGACTTGTGGCTGTCCTGAAAAACTTTATGTAAATGAATTCACGCGTTCCATCAGAAAGCCAGCCAAGATGATGACGTAAAACATGTTGGGTCACCGCATTCAAAAATATTCACCACGCAATACGTCGTATGAAAAACTAGCACTGGGAATCTCAAGGCGCAATGTTTGTCAAGTTCTTTGCGCCTACAACGCCGCAATCTGCAGAACAGCTACATTGCAAGCAGCCATAAGAACCACAGTTGTTAAACGCAGTCAGGACAAAACTGCACGACAATGCGTGATTCCAACATCATATCCACGAACACCGTTGCTGTAATACATTTAGAACATTAAGCATTATCTAGATCTGACTGCATTTGATCTATTCAAGAATTTATCGCGAAGAAAAGGATTCGAAGTCTAAATTACACACGAAAACCCCGTAATGAAGTATCACCCATTCTGAATGGATGATGTGCCATAAATGAAGATCATACTTTTGATGGCGTGCAAGTGAAAGTACTATAATTTCATGTACTATGAAAGAAACAGACCATCTAAACCTCAGTCCAGCTTTTATATAAAAAGCTACTTTATGGAGTGTGGTGGAATGTAATTTGTGTACCAATATCAGCCTCCCCTCCACCGCTTGGTTCCTGTTCCTCAATTCCTGCCGATTGGTAGGCGGCGAGAACGATTTTTGGTCTCCATTTGAGCACCCATCACAATTTTACCTTCATGGTCTCTTCGCGGGATATACGGAGGAAGAGTTATACTGACTGACTTCTTATAATAAAGTACAGTAATCCGCATTGTGATATGCAGCGCATCTTTTGTAGCATCTGCCACACTAGAGTTGGCTGGGCATCTCCGTGACGCTTTCGCGGTTACTGAACGAACCTGTGCGAACGCGCTGCTCTTCTTTGGATCTTGCGTGTTTCCTCTTAACTCTACTTGGGAATGATCCCGACTGAAAATCAATAGTCAAGTGCCGGTCGAATGACGGGTTTGTGAGCTACGTCTTTCGCGGGTGGACTAGTTTACTACATTTGTTGAGAACGAATCTTAGTCTCACTCCTGGCTTTCCTACGGTTAGTTATGTGGTACTTCCACTTTAAATCGTTCCCTACGCATAGTGTCAGACATTTAAATGGCTGTGGCTGCTTCCACTAGTTGTTCGGCAATCGTGTAATCATAGAATAACGGCAATTTCCGCCTATTTGTGAGCAGTATTCTATTTCTTTTTTTATTTTTAGGATCATTGCCAAGCCCTGCACCAAGCGTCGACCCTGTGCTGGAATTCCAACATTACGGTCTGTATACAATATTATTATCTGAGAACAGCCTCAAGGAGCTTCTGACATTAGCCCCCACGTCATTTCTATGTATTGTAAACAGTCCGTAGTTATTTGTACGTCTGAAGTTCTCTCTCCGTTAAGAATGACGCAGTGTGTTCTCCTCAGTCCAGCCACAAAGATGGTTTGACATTCCCTACGCTCGTATTCTGTTCATCATACGATAAATTGGAACTGTATCTGATGTCCCCCGAAAGTCAGGGAACACAACATCAACGTGGGCGCCGGTATTACTGTCTTCTGGGTCTCTTGGACGGACAGAGAGAGAGAGAGAGAGAGAGAGAGAGAGAGAGAGAGAGCTGTTTCCGAACGGCCGTTGGTTGCAGAATCCATGAGGATTCATAAAGAGAAGATTTACACTCTCCAGGAACGTCACAACACAGGAGCATAAAACACGGCGAAAAAATTGTAAAACATACTAACATCAGCGATACAGGCCTAGAGTTGTTTGCAACAATTTGACCACCTTTTTTTGAAAACGGAAACGCTGTGTGCATTTTATGGAACGCAAAAAGCCGCTATTCGCTGTTGCAAGTAATACTGGCATTTGGCGAGAAGCAAATGGCACTAACGTCCCCACCACATCTTACGATACTATTGGACGTTTGTGGGTTATGAACTGGCGCCTGATTAAAGTCCCACATGTATTTGACTGTTCAGACCAAAACGTCTGCGACATCGCATTTTGATCGTAACTTATTGCATTGCGACCGTGACCACATAGACGACTGCGCGGCAGCAATATGGTGTGCCATGAAAGGTCGCGTGCAAATAAGAAGCAGTCAAAAGCTTCGCTGATTTCATTTGTAAGAACCAACGTCCCAGGGGAGCACAGATCAATTTCTCCATATGCAATATTTCCACCACCAATCTGCGTATGTATATGTGACCAGAAGGCGTTCTGTTGGATGACTGTTTCTTCACGTCACTATCGCGACGTTTTGCCACGAAAGGAGATTCATCTGACCGGACTACTCATTCCCACGACTCCATTACAAAACTGCATTTTCCAGTGTCATCTGAACTAGCGTTTGAACAACAAGAGAATAAGCCAGAGCCGTCTACTTGGTTAGCATTGTGAGATTAAAGCTGTGTCGCCTTTTGTCAGTCCTCCACAAAATTCACTATTTTTTGCAGAGAAAATAAGGCTCCAGCGTCCAACGGCCATTGCGCTAATCGCCGTTTCGGTGTATGTTGTACACTTCATTGACGGACTAATGACTGTAGCACGCAAGTGTCTGTTCCTACGTTTCGGGACACCCCAATCTGCCCATTCACAAAGCTGATTAAGGCTGGAGACGATCGAAATTTCTCTCTGCATCCCCGAAGCCTATAACATTTAATTTATACGCCACCACAAGCCTGTCCGGTAAGGATGTGCTCATTTCACAGAAAGTTTTAATACAGTAAAGACCAACAAATCTGTGCGACTTTTTTTTTGTCTCTTCAACTTACATTGTCTTACATCTCCGTTAGATCATACATTTGCCATAGTTCGATCCGTTTATCCAGTCCTCACCCGTTCCGCCGAAACGAATACCGTTACATGCTTACAACACTATCCTCCATCAATAACAAATTCACGTTTCCACTTATTTCCCCCACGCTTATTCTTTCAAAAACTGAATTAGATATGATCACTACATTAAAAGACGTTCCGTAAGTTTTTTTTTAATACGCATTTGGCATCCATGCTATTTGATACCAATGACAAGTGTTCTTACAAGGGGAGGCCACGACGTTGGGATCACAGATTTACTTCAAAATTTATACACCTTTAGTAGGAAATCAAAACAACAATGTGCAAGCAGTTAGGTGCCCTAATCTGCAATTCCGACAAAATCGCAAGAGAAGTTTCATGCGTCTATTATGTAACTGGTGTATCTGTGCGTAGGTGCCGGACTTTGGAGTCCATGGTGGTCAAATACTTAGTGTTCGAGCTACGCAAGACGAATGTATACGAGGCGACGGTACGAGTCCTGCTCGAACGTAATTTTTGATCTATATTTTTTCATATTCTTTAATTTATGACATTTGAGAAGAATATAATTAAAAAACACGTATTTGCATGAAATTTTACTGAATTTCACGTTATTTGACTACTAACTATTCTTAATTAAATTTAATTGTTATAACAAACAGACAAGTAGATGAAGAAACGTGTAGAGTTTACCTGACAATGTATGCCTGCAGTGATTTGCGAAATCCCTGAAACATGGAATCTGGTTAGGTACCGAGCTACAAGCACTCTGCTCTTCAACGATTTGAGTTGCAGACAACAGAAGCAGGCCCCATTTGGTAGTTAACCAAGGTAGCGGTGAGACGTGGCTCAAGTAGCAAGAACGAATTGCGTAGGCGCAAATTTTTTGAATATCGCAGATTTTACACTTGCGCTACAAAAAATGAAGGTTGGAGCAGGAGTCGAACCGTCGACTCAAACACTTTCTTCTTACGACGCTCGAAAGCTAACCACTTGATCACCACGAACTCTGACGTCCGCCACCTACGCACAGATACATCAGTTGGTTGATTGATTGGGGAGAGGGGACCAAACAATAGTTGCATAATTGACGCGTAAAACTTCTCTTGCGAATTCCTCGGAATTTCCGGAGTACTGCAAGTTAGTACTTGCACATCTTTCCAGTGGTCTACTAAAGGTATACGAAGTTTGAAAAAAATTAGTGATCCCAACGAGTGGCCTCCCGGTGTTGGACCAACTAACAACAACTAAACCTAGATAGGGTAAAGTTCCGCACTATGGCTCTAGACGGGGCAGTCGGGTCCAACCGACCGTCGTGTCTCCTCCAACAATGGCGTCACTGGATGCAATACGGAGGGGCATGTGGTCAGCACACAGTTCTCCCAGTCGTCGTCTAGTTTCTTTACGTTGGATCACCTACTAATCGATCGAGTAGCTTTTCAGTTGGTCTCACGAGGCTGAATACACCCATACACCCCGTATCAGCTGCCACCCTGCCCCCCCCCACCCCGTCCCCGCCACCACCCCTTCCGACGATGAAAAACCCGTGGCAGTGTTGAGAACCGAATCCGGGTCCTCCCACGGCAGTAAGGCGCTCCGACCGTTCAGCTACAGACGCTGACAACAACTTAAGGTTACTGGACCGTAAATGAAACTGTCACAATCGATATAAAAGCATTTTACTGATACCCACTTCGTTCGGTACACCTCTTTTCTTTGTTAATATTTTTTAGATCTTCTTATGAACACCCGCATCCCCTCCCCACAAAAAAAATTCACTAAGAAAGTAATTTTATTCTTCACCATTGCAGTTTATTCCTAATTCATATCATCAACGCTTGCTGACTACCGTTAAACTACGTAACGTAGTGTGTTCCAATATATTTAAGAAACTACTGAACATTTTAGCTTAAACTTTGGTGAATAGCATTAGCATTTTTTATCAAAGTGGCTCTTTCTTCCTCGCCTTTTGTGGTTTCCTCTTACCATCTTCGCAGCGAGACATGGAGCTTAGGGAATTAGGTACAATTCTGACTCGCCTTCAAGTCAGACAAGTAGGTAACTAAACATCTCAGACAATACTACTCCCTACACTGATTTATAATATTTTATAACCTACAGTGCTTCCATGAAGTTTCAATTTAGCCTCAAGAAATTGTGGCAGGTAAGCCACGATTTAAGAGGGGAAACCACATTAGGAGGTTCAAAAAATCAGAGTTTAATTGCATAAATCCTTAGCTTAACTGTCCAAGAATATGTTGTCAGAATTTCAAAGTGAAATTCTCATTCTTTTAGATTTTATGAGCATAGAAAAGAGTGCACATCGGGTACAGGCTCGAGTGCAGGTAGGAGGGAGCACTACGTCGTGTAGGCTTGACCGGTTCAACCTCACAGTCTTTTTGTATAGTAAAGTAGCCTTCGAACGGAACCCCGCCTTTGTATCTTTCTTTTCAAATGACGGTATAGAAGGTACTAGAAGCATCAACACAAAGGATTATTTCGATTGTATTACGTTAAAGGGTCGCTGTACGTTACTTGGAGTCAGTTCTGACTCAGTTTTCTACGAGTATGTTTGTAATTGAGACAGAAATGTCCTCGCATCCGGAAGACGACCATGAGTCTAAAGAACGCCGCAGTACGTTGGGTTGGGTTGTTTGGGGGGGAAGAGACCAAACAGCGAGGTCATCGGTCTCATCGGATTACGGAAGGAAGAGGAAGAAAGTCGGCCGTGCCCTTTCAAAGGAACCATCTGGGCATTTGCCTGGAGCGATTTAGGGAAATCGCGGAAAACCTGAATCAGGATGGCCGGACGCGGGATTGAACCGTCGTCCTCCCGAATGCGAGTCCAGTGTGCCGCAGAAGGCCGCGTAAAAGAAAGTTCCACGGGAACCAGCACGACGAGAAACAGTGTGATGATAACTAACCTGGAAGTGCTATGAGGAAGAAGGATTACTATATGCTGCTGGAATAGCATATTAATCGGTGAGCATTTAACATTATTGTTAACTTCATTGAATTTCTAGTTTCCAAGAACTTATTTTTCAAACGTTTTTATCTCGAGATGACTTTCACATCTGGGTGCTGTCTAACTCGAAAAATATAGAGCCGATCATTATGAAAACTGATAGTATGATTCTTTATAAAATTACGAATTATATGAACCAACCTGTGAGATGATATCATGATTTTAAGGGTATTTTCTTTGCATAAATGGAGAAAAAGTCGTGAAAATCGAAATAAATTGTTCCAACGCCTGCAAAATTTTTAATTTTCATTATTTCCACCTGCATTGAGGTTCATATTCTTAGAAAATGAGTTGTTCACGTAAAATCAAAACCTTTTTGATTTCAGATAGAAATCGGAATGGCTACACTACACGGAATTTGAGAACTATACTCACAACCTACAGCGGACATCACAGCGTAACTTCGTTATTTTGGGCTGAAATTATCCAAAAAAGTTCACAAAAACTGTTCGAAATATGAATGAAATATCAAAATTTGATTAAATTCTAATTAATTCTTACCACCCAAAAAAAATCCCAAAATATCAGTGTAAAACAGCCTCCTAACGCGGTTTCCCCCCCTTGAGAAGATCTCACTGAGCTAGGAAGAAAATTTCCTGAAGTTGGAGATTGCGGTCATTTTACATGGGAATCTTTTATTACGTGATGAGAGTCCCTGTAATGTAATAATGGTCACACTGTAACTAAATGTTATCGCACTGTTCGTTATATGAAAGCACATACTTTTTAACTATGTGTACGCTGTCACCAGATCAACCGCAGTTTCTTTTTAAGTCCAATATTCACAGCTAAAATGGAACGCACTAAAGAACGATTTACGCCTCTTCTAGTGTTACATAAAGTACTTCAAACAGCTCTGACGTTATTCGTAAGAGCACATTGCCGCAAGCGAAGTATCTGCTTACAAAACCTACTATTTCATTCCATGCAATCTCTCGCGTACAAAGTATCTCGAGGTCGGAAAAAAATGAAGCGAGAAAGGGTGCAGTAATAACGAGACAGCGCTGTAAAACCGTCTGACTAAAAGAAACACGCTGAAAAGCCAGAGTAACAGTATCTTTAAAAAACTTTATTCTTCTCTCCCTCCCCAATACTTTCTATTCACTGGTGTGGATTACAGAAAGCGGAATAACAAACTAAATCCTTTACTTATTCAGAGATTTTAATTCAACTTGAAGCCTTCTAAGCCGAAAGTTTCGCTTCACAACGATGTGGCTACATGGATAAGACGTCCATTTATTTCAGCGTACCAGTCCGGCTATTACGGACCCACTTGAAGGAGACATAAGCCGTCATTAATGATCAGGATAGCGACGTGCTTAGCTCTCGCGACTTCTATAGGTATGCGCAATAATCCTAACGTAAAGGGTGAAGCAGCAGTCGTTCGCAGGCAATGGCCCTACAAACTACTACAGATAGGAAGTTTAATGTGTGACATAAGTGACATCATTTGGCATTCGTTATCTACGTTTTGTCTGTAGCGTAAGTAAAATTTGGCGTTACATTTTCTCAACAAAGCTTTAGTTTTGTTTTCGTGTAAGGCCTTTTCTAATTTAAACAGTGAATCAACGTTTCAATCTTTTACAGAAGCGTAGAAGAGCCTGGGATCAAACACTCGCACCCACTAACTGAAAATGCCACCCATAAGGAAAACTGTCCTCTCCTACCCTGCTCGCTCGCTCTCCCCCCCCCCCCCCTCCCCTCTCCTCCTTTTACATTGACAGTTAAAGTATATATGAAGACAGTAACTGTTCTCGAAAGAACAGAATGCTGTTGATGAACGTGCAGCTTTTCCCTGGAATAAATGATGACTAACTGAAACCCTCAGCTGCCGACAGGTGTTGTTCATATACGTCGATCTGGACAGCTGAAAATTTGTGCCCGACCGGGACGCGAACCCGGGATCTCCTGCTTACATGGCAGACGCTCTATCCATCTGAGCCACCGAGGACACAGATGAATAGCGCGACTGCAGGGACTTATCCCTTGCACGCTTCCCGTGAGACTCACATTCATATATATAGTTAAGGGCTACCCAGCCACTGACCTTCGTCTGTGCGAATGCGCACAGGTTGCCCAAACTATTACGGGAATCGCCAAAGAGTGCGCGAGTAATGAGTGGATGGGCAAATGTCTATAAGGTAAATTACATATGTAGATTTGTGGACAGTTGGGAATGTGAGTCTCACGGGAAGCGTGCAATGGATAAGTCCCTGCAGTCGCGCTATTCATCTGAGTCCTCGGTGGCTCAGATGGATAGAGCGTCTGCCATGTAAGCAGGAGATCCCGGGTTCCAGTCCCGGGAGAGGCACACATTTTCAGCTGTCCACATCGGGATATATCAACAACACCTGTCGGCAGCTGAAGGTTTCAGTTAGACAGTTAAAGTGGTGTTCATCTGAGAAGGAGGGTGGTGGGGAGATGCACAGCAGCAAGGGACAGTGTGAATCATGCGACACTCCAACCAACAACGTTATTAGGCTGAGTCTGTCTGTCGCGTGCATATCTTGGTGCACATATAATATTCAGCGCTTATTTTCATGTTATTTTAGGTATAGTGGAGGTACTCGGCCCCTGTAGTGTGCACTAGGGTTGGAATAATGCAAACACGAGGAGTATTACGTTAAGAAGCGGCAGCGACAGTTTTCCGGATATGTAAACTTTTCTAGCGAGCGTCAGAAGCAAGGGCAGTGGCCAGCGCTGCAAATTACTAGGCTAGGCACGACTGGGCGTGTGACGTGGGACAGAGACGGACCACACTGGCGTCGCCCAGTCCCTGTCTGCGCAGATCGCATCACCCGTCTTCTTACTCGCTCATCACTTGTAACTGAGAACTATGTGCGACGTCAGCAGCCCTAATGTGGAAACGCTTTTACGGTAACACACACTGAATTGTGGAGGAATTATAACCGCGTGACAATATGAATAGACAAGTTTTGAAGTTTGATCATCTAACTCGCTTCCTTCACGGAGCATTTCACGTCTGTCACGAACTTTGCGCTAGCCTGCGGCCTGTAACGGAGAATTTGCATCAGCGGCAGTAGACGCGTTAAACGCCAAAGGCAGCGCGAAGTAAGATTTGTTCCGTTTGGTAACTACTTGCGCGCCACACCTCTGGGGAATATTTCAGGAGGCAATAAAGCTTCATTACAGTTTTCAGCGTTTCTCAAGACACAATTTCTCGCTATGACATAAGACTAACCTCCGCTCGAGGAATAAATTTCCATTGTCTTACACAATGCTTCTCACGGGAATTAAGGTCTTAATTTTGTCAGATAAAAGTGATGCGAACTGTTGTGCAACACAAGTGTTCTACAAAGCTAGCTAAGTTTAACCTTCAGGTACAAACAGTTTGACGTCTACAATTTCACGTTGTTACACAAAGGTGCTGCTTACCTAAATTGTGACACAGACATAAGATCGAGGACAGAGACAGACGAGGAAGCATTAGACAAGTAGAGGAAATTGCTATGCAACCCACTGAATAAAAATCTGAGGAACAGGTTGGAGAACGTTTATATCGAGTATAGTTTAAGTGTTGATGATGTGAACAGCACCCACAATCGACGTAGGAGGAAGCATAAAAACCTGCCCAACTTCTTTCGCTATCGGACAACAAAAAGGATAAAGAATTTTTAAAGTCTCGCTTTCATCGGAGTAATACTTCTAAATCATGAAATAGGGTGTGACAGAAAAAAACGCTAGGAACATCTAAAGTTAATAAAATGAGAGTGAAACAGGAATGATCACGGAAATTGGCAGAGGAGGCAGAATAGACGGTCCCCAAACCCCAATCATTCAGTCCCTGCTCCAATAGTAGTATAAAACGTTATAACCGTGAGCAAAAACCACTTTCTCTGAGAGAAAGAAAGACCAGTTAAACAGTCCGTACGTTGCTCGCCAATATTACAGGCAAAGAATCTGGAAGAGCATGGTTAGTTAGCGTAGAGAGGTAGTAGGAGGGGACATTCCACTTCCGTGAGGTACGGTCTGTGAGGCTCGGCAATCACAACGTGGTTGTGGTTCATTACATAAAATAAAACTGTGGATTAATCTGGTACAACCGACACGGGGTTGACACAGGACGATGGATTTCTTCCGGGAGAAACGGAAGGAGCAGCGTCATACAGCAACACTCTACTCGATAGCGCGGGGTTTATCAGCGGAAGTTGGGGAGGGAGGAGAGGGGCAGGGAATGACAATAGCCCATTAGACCTTCCATCTCCGAGTGAAGAGAGATCTTACTTGCGCTCGCAAATCCGCATCTGGGATGATCAAGGAGAATGTTGGGTGACTAATCGCTTCTCTAGTCTGCTAGTTCATATCCCGAGATAACCACATGACTTGGGACCCACAGAACGATAACCGAGCAGGCATTACAAGAAAGATAAGAGAGAACATCGTGAACTGCAGATATCACACGGTGATGTTTCAAAGGGAATAGCCAGAAATTTGCATGTAGAATTAAGGGAAATCACGGAAAACCTAAATCTTCATGGCTAGACGCGGATTTGAACCGTCGTCCTCTCGAATTTGAGTCCAATGTGCTAACCACTGGGTCGCTTCGCTCAGCACGTGTGCGCCTCCCTACTCAAGTGTTTGCATTGTTCGTCTATCTGCAGCGTTAGGTTCTGGTTGAAAATTAAACCCTGCACCATGTTTAGGTTCTTGTGGTAACAGGTACATCACCACGATGTTTACTAGAGAGTAAAGTACGGAGCGGGGCAGAACTTGTCTTAAGATGATACCACTTCATAGTTCACTAAGGGGAGAGTCTGCCAAATACATTTTCAGTGTTATCCTCAAACAACACTAGCTCAATAGAGAAATACACCTCATCTGTACATGTATAAACCAGAAACTGAGGGAACTAAGTTTATGTAAGTAGCTTGGTTTCGTATTCTTCCCATGGCGTGGCCAAGATGGGAAGGTACCTAGGGTCGAAACGATCTGCACAGAACTGCGTTATGTCTGAGGACTCGCGACTGGTAACTAAGGTCAGATATCCGCCACGATGCCGCCTACTGCGAACGAGGGCTCTCCCCACGCGTGCCACCCAGCCAGGGCCTAGACCACTTGGTGCGATAGTCAGAGTACGGAATCCCGGTGTTCCCAACGGACAGGCACCTAGTTCTCAGCATCCACGTGGGACTACAGGTCGGCGGGCATCATTGCTGCGATGCCTGCTTGCTCAGGCGGGTTACCACTGCACGGGATACCTGACTATCTTTGAGATCTTGCTGGCCAAAGGAGTACCTCGACTGCACGCACACAGTTCATAGAGACACATACCATGTATGGACGAGCACTGTCTTGTTCAAAAATGTCACCACGATCCTGTCGCATGAGAGGTGATAAAAGGACGCTGGATGTCCATGACCTACCGTTGTGGCGCCAGATTTCTCTCAATCACTACCAGTTGTGACCTGAAGTCATAACTGACGGTTCCACACACCATGACGCCAGCAGTAACGCCGCTGTGCCTCTCCAAATCATTAGATAAATGGGATCTCTCCCCAGATCGCCGCCATACTCCACGACGATCGTCATTCGGAGTAGTGCAGAACCGTGATTCATCGCTAAACACAATGCGTTGCCACTGATCAGCAGTCCATGCTTCCCAGTCACGGCACCACTACAAACGCAGCCCTCACGTTATGCTGTGTGCACGGCAGCCTATTCAGGGGTAATTCCGTAGTCCAGCTGCTGCTAGTCTCCGACAAATGGTACGGGATGACGGCATTGCTTTTTCTAAGGTGACAGACGATACGCTTGGTGCAAAATTCGGCGAGCCTCCCTTGTGGTGGTCAGCAGTGGACCGAAACCTTGGCTACGAGTATGTTCGCCGTCACCTCTCATGCAGTCCAGTGTCTAATACCCCACAAATCTGAACGTTGCCGGCCGGATTTAAACCCTCAAGAGGTCCATTTCGAACTATGTGATGCACGCGGCATCCCCATGTCCTTTACAGTTATCACTCAACTTCTGACGCTGTTCGCGCCCCTTATATACCCTACCAAGTCTGGTAACAACATTAAACACCAACAACATTAATGCATTCTGGTGGCCATTCTAATCGTTACTGAGAATTGCAGTTATCATTTACGTACCCACCAAATGTGTGAACGTGTACAAAGGTACAGTGATATCTGACCGTGTTTTCTGAATGATTCAGTTTTGTTTTTATGCAGTGGGTATGTGGCAGAAAAAAAACAAGTCAACATTTTGAATTAGTAGTACCAGTTTTCTCGGAATGCCTATTGCAACACACAGGCTAAATCGAGGAGCCTGATGTCTGCCTGATTCCGTAATCAGGAATATGATCTGTGGGTTTGTGATCTGACGTTGGCCCGGTGTTGTCTGCGCGACCGCTGGTTGTGGCATACCTGAATAAATACACCAGTGCCACGCTCGACCTGCTGCAGGTGATCATCTTCACGTGTTCGACCGTAAACTACACTCTTAACATACCCGTAAACCCCCGATTCTGTAAAGACTCGAAGTCCCATGTATAACGACACAATTTCAATTTTATAATTATTTTACAAATAAGTTGATATGTTAAATATCTGGAAAAAATTTAGCAAAGACTTGAAATTATGTTTAAAGCGTTTACAGGCAACTAAGTGCTCCCATTATCAAACTCTGGATGCTCCGTCTAAACCGAAAGCTAATTTTTCACTCGTCTCAATCTTTATGACGTCATATCTCGAACTGTGTGTCGTACAGTGATGTAATTTTGCAAGTACAGTCAGTGGTATATGTAAATACTGCAAAATTCATTGCGATTCAAGTTAGCTGTAAAGGTGCAACAAATCAAAACGTCATGCCGATGTTTAAGCTTTACATCATAAACAGCGAAAAATTTAGTAAGCCATAGGCTTCTTTCCTTCCATTAGTTTGTGCGGAGTGCCGGAGAAAGAAGAAAAAAGTTACGGAAAGGGTTGAAATTATCCGTTAAGTTTGTGCGAGTCGTCCAGTGCTCCCCCATTCTCAAATACTGGATGAATACAATCTGGGTAATTGCATCCCGTGAGTTACGCTGACTCAATTTCTAATAGTTGGCTTACTTTGTCAAACTTTTAACAGAAGATTATATCTCTTAATGAGTACATTATGACAACATTTAAAATTTTTAAATTCAGTTAATAATCATGTTAAGTATTTAAACTCTTTTTGCCCCTGGAAGCAGAGATAGATAGGCAACCTACAAGTGGGAATGTTCCGTTTTTGCAGTTAGTAAGACTGACTGACTCAATATTTATTTTTTTATTACTGCCACTGTTTGCATTTTTCCCACAATACGTTCAGTTTTGTACTGTCCTACAGCTTTGTCTTCTTTTATTACATGTACGGCTCCGAGGGTGACTGCACACCGATGTGATAAAAGTCTTAGGATAAAGATATGCTCATAGAGATATGGCGCTAGTATCCTGTACACAAGGTATAAAAGGGCACTGCATTGGCGGTGCTGTCACCTGTGCTCAAGTGGTTCACCTGAAAAGATTTCCGATGTGATTATGGGCGCACGACGGGAATTAACAGATTTTGAACGTGGAATGTTAGTTGTAGCTAGATGTGAGACACATTCCATTTCGGAAATCGTTAGGGAATTCAATCTTTGCGATCCGCAGTGTCAAGAGTGTGCAGAAAATACCAAATTTCATGTGTTACCTCTCACCACGGACAAAACAGTGGCCGACGGACTTCACTTAACGACAGACGGCAGCGGCGTTTGCTACATTTGTCAGTGGTGACAGATAAGCAACATCTCGTGAAATACCCGTAGAGATCAATATGAGACGCACAACGAACGTACACGTTAGGACACTGCGTCGAAATCTGGCGTTAAAGGGCTATTAGCAGCAGACGACAACGCCAGTGCCTTTGCTAACAGCACATCGCCTGCAGCGCCGCTCCTGGGCTCGTGGTCACATCGGCTGGACCCTAGACTACTGGAAAACCGTGAAATCGTCAGATGACTCCCGATTTCAGTTGGCAATAGCTGATGGTCTAGAGTGGCGCGGACTCTGCGAAGCCATGGCTCCAAGTTGCCGACAACGCACTTTGCAAGCTGGTGGCGGCTCCAGAAGCCTGGGTTGGCTCCTCTGTTATATTCGACTACTTTGAGATCATTTTCATCCATTCATCGACTTCATGTTCCCAACGACGATGGAATTTTTATGGATAACAATGTGCAAAGTCACCGGGCCACAACTGTTCTGGGCAATTCGAAAGAATGATCTGGCCACCCAGATGACCCGACATTAATACCATTTAACACTTATGGGACATAATCGAGAGGTCAGTTCGTCCACAACAACACTTTCGCAATTATGGGCGGGTATACATGCAAAATGGCTCCATATTTCTGCAGGGGACTTCCATCGACTTGGTGAGTCCATGCCACGTCGAGTAGCTGCACTATGCGGGGCAAAATGAAGTCAGACACGATATGATATCCCATGACTTGCCACCGCAGTATACCGAAGGCCGAAACCGGCAATCCAAATAAATGATGCTAAGTAGCCCAGGCTGTATCTTACAGCATTACACTGTAATAAATAAGCTGAAGTTATGAGTTATGGTGCGTAGCAAGTCACGAGCGTCATATTGTGTCAGCCATACTGCGCCAGCCTCGCTGAAGAATAGCACTGTCTCAGCTTTTCACTGCAAGCTACATTTGCTACAAATGACTGACGGACTGGCAGGAAGGAAGTCAAAAAGAGCTCAGATGGTCAGGTGAACGACGTACAGAGATTCCCGAGGTAGAGTAGGCCCGGCAGCGATTGGGCGTACAGGTAATTGGTGAAGGGACGGGAGAGCTGCGATGGGAGTCTAGCGGGGGTGTGGGGGTGGGAAAGGGGGGGGGGGTACGCGAGCTACAGCGCAGGCCCTGATTCCATTTCCTCGGCAGCCCCTCTCCGCGCGCCCCGTGTGATTGAATAAATGACCAGATGGAAAAGCTTCCTTCGCTGCCAATTACGAACTTGCGCTGCCTCTCGGCGTCCCGCCGCCGTGGCTCGCAATTTGGTGCTCACCTGCGCCGCATCAGCAGACGCGGGCGAATATAAATCGATTCACGTTTCATATCCACAGATATTTGTTTCTTTACTCTCGACCCGATTTCATTTTTACATTTCATTTCACTGGAAGTACAGACAACACTGTATTTTAAATGATTAAAACATCGCATCTGCCGAGACACTTCGAAATTTCAAAACCATGAAGACTGTGTGCAACAGATATCAAAACGGCACTGAGTACATTACATGCTTGGATACACAGACTATAAGCATTTCAGCGTAACTGCGCAAAGGAGACACGAGTACACTATCTCCATTCTGTATTTAAGGGAAGATCATGAAGTGGGTTTCTAATTCAGGAATCGCATGTGTATGTATATGTATATTTGTGAGAAGATCTTGTTATGTCTTGTGTAAGAAGAAATATCTACTAGCACATGTCAGGATTCGACATGGGCAATATCTTTCCGAAACGAGATTTTGGTTTATGATTGTGGGATTGCAATTCAACGAGTATCAGGCGAATGCGAAATCGACGGGTTCAGAACGGCCACATTCAACGCCATGAAGGATTTCAGTGGCCCGCGTGATATGTACCCAAGAGAACAGTCCATAAAGGATCATTTCTGGCCAAGAAAAGTCTACCAGTATCAGGCACAGGTCTTAACTTGAAGTAATTTGTGAGAATGTACGTTCGGAGCACGGAATTGTTCTGTATGGCAGTGTGGCATTGACTATGGGAAAACTGGAATATAAGAGAACAGAAACATTTGAGATGTGGTGCTACAGACGAATGTTTTAAATTAAGTCGACTGATAAGGTAAGGAATGAGGTGGTTTTTCACAGAATCATCGAGTAAAGAACACTTGTAAAACACCGACCAGTAAGTATAGTGCACACATTTTTACTTGGATGATTTTAAATGGAGTTACAGCAGTGTGCAGGTTAAACAAGTGCCGCAATGGAGAGGAGTAATGCAGCGGAAGTATATTTTTGTTAGGAGTGTCCACCCTCGCCGTGGGTAGTTGGCTTTCTTATCTGAGAACGAATTATAAGTAGCACTTCCGATGCACGACGAATTCCTTCGTCATTCATTCTCAAAACACACACAAACTATACGTCATTCATCTTTCATCATTTTAAAAATAAACGTGTTCCAGGAAAGGTCTTTCATTCTACAGTTAAGTTAGATATTGTGCGATAATGTGGGGGACGGTGTGGGCAACAGACGACAGCGGGGGGAGGGGGGGGGGAGGAGGAGGAGGAGGTTGGAGGGGGGAGTGAGGGCGGGGGTACTACCTAATACCTAATTGCACTCAGGGTACTGGTCTAACAAAGGTTGGGAACCACTGCCGTACAGAAGGACAGAGATTGGGATGCATCTAGCAAATTACTAAGGGCGAAGGTTGCGGAAGTGCTACCTAAGATGGAAAGGTTAGCACGGGAGAGGAATTCGTGGAGGGCAGCATCAAACCAGTCAGAAGATGATAACTCAAAAAAAGGATCACTAGAACCACATCACGTACCTTGCCCCAGGAAACTGACTTGGACAATCCGCCGTCTGGATCACTAATAAGATTGTCAAGCAAGGCAACCATTTTGCGGCTTCCGTTGGCGTGGCTGGTAAGGCGTACGACAGTAGCGGACACACAAATGGCACCACGTCGTTCAGACGAGTCCCGGTTCTGCGCACAGCATCACTATGGAAGCATCAATGTGGAGTCTCGAAGGAGGATGAATGTTACCGTACTACACCACCCTCCAAGAAGAAGCATGTTCTCCATAACACTCACCCACTTAAAATTAGTCATGGGTTACAGAGAGACTGGCACATTATTTACCACCCACTACGATTAACTCTTGCATGGGATTCAAGCAGGATCGAAAGCTCAGTAGCGTTAGAGCCGCTGCTGCCGCCAGAGGTGGCAGCTCTGTCCTGAAACTCGCACCCTCCATACCACGTATCAACGGCAAATTTAACCCCGACCCTTCCTACTATACTATATCCGCACAGTACGTAAAATTTTCTAATTTGCTGTCGTTCTGGTGTTGCTATTTTAATGACCAGGAGTGTAGATTGTTTATCAAATTGGAATTTTCACTTTGTTGTGTTCCCTTTCTTCTAAAACATCCTAATGATTTGACTGCCTATCGAATGCTGATCGAAAGTTAACGGGAGAAGAGAACCCTGTCCAGCCAAGCACGCCAGTTTTCACTCTCTTTGGCTCAGAAATGTCTTTTGTGCGATTTGTAACAGACAAACAGGGAGCTCCTGCGGCTTAAAAGTCCGTACCGGTTCAAAAAAGTAGATTTATAAACTTCTGAATATGGAGCTGGAATTACGATTTACAATAATCTACATACGGTGGCCGATGTTAGCGCGCTCAAATGGTTCTGAGCACTATGGGGCTTAACATCTGACGTCATCAGTCCCCTAGAACTTAGAACTAGTTAAACTAACCTAAGGACATCACACCCATCTATGCCCGAGGCAGGATTCGAACCTGCGACCGTAGCAGTCGCGCGGTTCCAGACTGAAAAGCCTAGAACCGCTCGGCCACAGCGGCCGGCTTTTCGCGCGCTCACCAGATCTTACACACACACACACACACACACACACACACACACACACACACACACACACACACACACACACACATTTAAAAAAGTTTTGCATCACCCCGGTTCCAGAACTCGGGAAGACAGACGTTGACTGTGGATACTGTATCACAGACACAGTCCCTTTGACTGTTCAGAGATGTCAGTAAACCCGCCCAAAGATGTAAACAACCATGCACGAGCAGCGCCTATTAGACGGAAGGGGTCCGACGGGCGATCAGTTCCAGTCATTCCACCAGGAAGGAGGTACACGGCTCGTGTTGTCTGCAGTTCAACCATGACCAGACGGACAGTACCGCTGTTACATCGCGTTCGCATTGTGACTGTGCCAGGAATGGCTCTCAACAGTGGGAACTGTCCAGGCGTCTCTGAGTGAACCAAAGCGATGTTGTTCTGACATGGAGGAGATACAGAGAGACAGGAACTGTCAATGACATGCCTCGCTCAGGCCACCCAAGGGCTACCACTGCACTGGACGACAGCTACCTACAGACTATAGCTCGGAGAAACCCCGACAACAACGCCACCATGCTGAATAATGCTCTTCATGCAGCCACAGGACGTCGTGTTACGACTCTAACTGTGCGCCAATAGGCTGCATGATGTGCAACTTCACTCCCGACGTCTTTGCAACCACGAAACCATGCAGCGCGGTACAGATGGGGGCAAAAACTGGCCGAATGGACCGCTCAGGATTGGCATCACGTTCTCTTCACCGATGAGTGTCGCATATGCCTTCAACCAGAGAATCGTCCGAGACGTGTTTGGAGGCAACCCCATCAGGCTGAACGACTTAGACACACTGTTCAACGAGTGCAGAAAGGTGGAGGTTCCCTGCTGTTTTGGGGTGGCATTACGTGGGGCCGACGTACGCCGCTAGTGGTCATGGAAGGCGCCGTAGCGGCTGTACGATACGTGAATGCTATCCTCTGACCGATAATGCAACCATATCGGCAGCATATTGGCGAGGCATTCGTCTTCATGGACGACAATTCGCGCCCCCATCGTGCACATCTTGTAAATGACTTCCTTCAGGATAACGACATCACTCCGCTAGAGTGGACAGCATGTTCTCCAGACATGAACACTATGAAACATGCCTGGATTGAAAAGAGCTGTTTATGGACGACGTGACCCACCAGCCACTCCGAGGGATCTACGCCGAATCGCCGTTGAGGAGTGGGACAAATGGTTCAAATGGCTCAGAACACTATGGGACTTAACATCTGAGGTCATCAGTCCCCTAGAACTTAGAACTACTTAAACCTAACTAACCTAACGACGTCACACACATCCATGCCCGAGGCAGGATTTGAACCTGCGACCGTAGCAGTCGCCCGGTTCCAGACTGAAGCGCGTAGAACCGGGAGTGGGACAATCTGGACTAACAGTGCATTGACGAACTTGTGGATAGTATGCCACGACAAATACAGGCATCAATGCAAGAGGATGGGCTACTGGGTATTAGAGGTACCGACGTGTACAGCAATCTGGACCACCACCTCTGAAGGTCTCTCTGTATGGTGGTACAACATGCAACGTGTTATTTTCATGAGCAATGAAAAGGGCGGAAATAATGTTTATGTTGATCTCTATTCCAATTTTCTGTACAGCTACCGGAACTCTAGGGACCGAGGTGATGCAAAACAGTTTTTGATGTTTGTATAATGCCCCTTCCGTTATAGTCTTTGGTTTTCAGTCTGGTATATCTCCTTTCTGTTCTGTTAAAATTGGATGCAGATTTCAACTGTTTATTACAGACAAACTCTAATGATAGAAACACATTGCGCCTGTCACTTGACAGATGAAGGTTCAAAATTTTTAGGTTCCGCACAGTCACGATACCATACACTCAATGAGCAACGTGCGTTGCTCGAGCAACCTCGAAACGGTAGTCCATTTCATTCCGCACACACATATCGACAGGTCCCTGTTAATTGTATCGACAGCTTCAACAGTTCAGTTTCTCAGACCCTTAAGAGTAGCTGCCACGCGTGGGGCAAAGACTTATATACCTATAAAAAAAAAAAATCGCGAGGAGTGAAGTCTGGTGACAAAAACAATGAACAAGTTGACGTTGGCCACATCTTCCAATTCAACGATGTGGGATCGTGGTATTACGATAACGCCGCACCTCAAGGTAAAAGTGAGGCGCGGCGCCGTCATGCATAAAAATGAAATCATTGGAATCTTCGTGAAGCTGAGGAAACAACCAGTTTTTAAGCATGTCCAGGTACGACAATTCTTTCAGTTTTCTCAGAAAAAAAGAAATGTTCATAAACTTTGTAAACAGAAACAACACCAAACCCTTTCAGTTGCGGTGAGTCATGTTCGACGCCAAGATTTACGGCATTTCACTTTACCCGATAGATGAAACGTCGATTAGTCAGAAAACATGAGTCGTTTGGAAGAACTGCCCTCTACCATGTACTGGATAAATGAAATGCCAAGTTCGTACCTTCTGTTATGGTCGCCGGGACGCAATTACTGCAGTAACTGCAACTTTGCTTTTATATGCTGACGGTGTTTCAGAACACGTCACACTGTTGTTTGAGGAAGTTGAATTTCCTGGCTTGCCTATTTTGTGAACTTCCAAGGGCTCCGTGTTAACGCATGTCACATACGCTCGACATTTTCATCAGACGTGCGTGGTCGATCAATCCTCTTCCGCTGCAACCAGCTTCCAAGAATTTTGTATGACACACAAATCTCTTTGTACACAGGCGGCTTCTTGCTGAATCGACGGCGGAATGCACGTTGCATTTGAATAATGGATTGACAAATTGCAACACACACAATGATTTCTCTTGTGGTGTAGTCGTCATGTTGCGACAAACAACAGCGCAGCTGTGTCAAAACTTTGAACCTACCTCTATCCAGTGACACGCGCAATATGTTTTTATCTTTTAATTTCCTAAAGCAATACGACGCAATTCTCTAAATTTGAAAAATATTGGCCTTCGAATAATTATTAATCACAAAACATTTCGACTACTTTAACACAGCCTCTTTTAGCTGAGTGTGTCGCTTATATTTAATGTAATCGCGATGTCCTAACCTCGTTAGTAGGTTTTTTTTTACATTATTCGAATTAGGTGTGTATCACAACTGTGCAGGCCTCCACGGCCAGAGTCAGCTGACATGAAAGTCATTACGCTAAACCATTCTTGAGAAATCATCCTTTTGGACACGGTTACAGGGGTCTTTTTCCGGGCGTACTCAAAAAACTTGTTTGTTTATTATCACATGTAAATGTTAATTAACAAACACTGAATTTTTTCGATTTGTGATTACTAATTTCAAGAATATGGAAATACTCAGAATAAATAGAAAATAAAATATTTCTAGAGATTTGATGGTATTGTTCCTGTATCTAAATTTGTTTCGCTTATAAAGCATTTGCATGTGTATCAAATTTTAATTTAGTCTCATGTGACTGGAAATTAAAAATTAGAAGATTTTTTGTTTACAAATATGCTTGAATATTTGTTAATTAAGAACTGCATTTTACAACAAAAACATAATTTAAATAAAACGACAAAAAGTCTTACCAGACTTTGTGATTATGGGACTTAAGATACTCTCAATCACCCGCGAATATTGTAAAATGGTGGAAATGCTTTGTACAAAACAGTGCTCCAAATTCTAGCAATCTTCTAAAGTGATTTTTTCCCAACGTAAGGTCACCTTGCCAGTACAACTGGCTTAAGCGGTCGTGAGCGACTACGAATTTAACGCGCTTATCAGCCGAGTCAAGAGTCATCTGCTAAAATTTTCCACAAGACTGTCCGCGCCAGGTCTGCAGATTACAAATTACCGCTTCATGTTTTAGGGTCACATAATGAATCATCTTCAGTGTTATTGTGGGCTTTGCACTACTGTCTGGACGCAACGCCTTTGTCAGGGTCGCTATAGTAAAATCATGTGACGTAGACCAGGGGGTTCCACACCGCGCCTCTCGAGAGCTCACTGGCGACCCTCGGGACACATCCACTGGGTATCACGGTACGTTACAGGGCAATTCCACACTGGTTGGGCCACGACTGGAGATCCGAGATCACGGGAACTCAAATAAGCTACTAAAAAAAAGACTGCTCCAAATCTGACGACTGCATCAATGGTAGTCAGGGATCACTGCAATGCGCGTGTACAGCATTTTCCTTAGCATTAAAAACAGACTTGGCACGAACAACATTCCTCTACTCGAGACGTGACGAATCTGTTCAAAGCTCATGGACCATCTACCAAGAAAAATCTCAATGAAGGATGTTAACGAACACCAGTTTTTAAATGCGAAAAAACGAATGTACTCATCACATGTTACCTCATTTTCATGAATGTTGATAATTTGATTGTAATATGGCAACTTAGATCATCCAGATACATGGACTGAAGTCAATATTACTGCTCCTCTTTCAGTTCTTAAGATCAACTGAACGCACTGAACAGCCACCAAAGATGAGTCCTGTCATTTCACTTTTAATGAAGGATAACGCGAAGACTTAATCCACAACAATATAAAACTGGTACCAACAATATATCATCTAGGGGCGAAGTTTTAAAATGTGATATATATTAGAACCTCTGGTTATTATGTGTACAAAATTTGCTTTCCCATTGGAATACTTCTACTGGATAATCGCTTAGGCGCGCACCTACCAGTGGGGAAAATGTGGAACAGATATAACTCAACACGTTAATGTTTAAGATACGTACAGTTACATTCTGAACGGGCTTGGGAAAACTGTGGCACTTATGAGGTAGCCAAAAGCCATTTATACCTAAAAATTTGAGGTTATGGCATGTACAATGGTGTGAAAATCTTAAAGACGAAAATAATTTTCAGATGACGTGCCACCGCCGATTAACATAGCTTGATGAAACTTTCACCTTACGTAGAACTACTACAGTATAGTACAGTACAGTACAGTACAGGATGTAACTGAAATAAGAACGTAATGAGAAACAGGAGTGAAACTTTTATTGAAAGATAAAAATTACACTGAAGTCAATGCGATTTACGATGGTCCCCTGCACATTACAAAAGGCAGGACGTGGTTCTTAATAGGGGGTGTGATCACCATGGACAGCAACGCATTCTGTGATACGTTCCCCCATTTGACCACAAGGCTGGTAAGGAGTTCTTGTGGTAGGACGTTCTATTCCTCCTCTAGCTTGGTTCACAAGTGCTGGACGGTCGTTGGTGTATGTGGACGTGTTGCAACACATCTCGCCAACGCATCCCACACGTGCTAGATGGGGTTTAAGCCCGGGGAACGGACAAGTCAGTCTATTCGCCGAATATCCTTTCGTTCCAAGAGCTCGTCCACCTGCGCAGTTCTATTTGATCGCGCACTGTCATGCACAAAGATGAAGTAAGAGCCGAATGCTCCACTGGAAAGACGCACATGGGGATGGCGTACAATCTCACAATAGTGTTGGCCACAAAGTGTACAGATTTCAAAGATAAGATGGTCAGTACGCCCATAATAGCTGTACCACCAAACGGATCGACAATGTCCCTGGGTGCATTACGCGTTCCAATCTCTCGCCATATTAGGGTATATAACGTACTGCCGAACATGACCGTTTTGGTGGCCCAGGTGTTATGATATGCGTAATCATATTGTTGCATCGGCGTACTGACCTCCAGATCTTTGAACACGGTACACTCACCGGTCAACGTTACTGAGACACTTGTTATCCTTCCCCATGTGCATCCTTTCAGGGGGTGCATTAGACCCTGACTTCATTTTTGTGGATGACAATGCACGACCATACCGAACAACGCAGGTGGAGAAATCCTGAAGCAAGAGGATATTCGGCGAATGGGCCCGACCTGTTTCCCCGAATTAATTCCACCGACCACGTGTCGGATGCATTGGAGGGGGACGTATTGCAGCACGGCCGCGTGCACCAACAACCATCCGAAGCAGTTCCGTCTTTTCAATGTCCAACGGGCCATCATACACCGCGATGGCTTCGGTGTCAAAAGTGTCAGTTCTGTTTGTCTCAATGCGTATTTCTTTTAGTTACCTTTCGTACTTTACTGTAGCTGTTATATCTATGATGGTCCAAGTTTCATGAAGCTGGCTTGGCAGTCACCAATCACGCAAAAGTTAAGCTTTGCACCGTGTGACAGGGGTTTTCCCCAAATATTTCGTTTCCTTATTAGAAATTAATAATCTCGGCTACAGACATAAGTGAATTTAATTACTGTAAAGCAGTGATCAAACAAAATGTTTTCATCGCCACGGTGATTTGAGGGGCATCGTCCTCCAGCATCCAGCAGCTCGCGCTTACTATACTGCATGGCGTGAACTAGCTCACTGTGTGTGGCTGGGACAAGACATGCCAGCGAAGAACCTAAACACATTGAAATTCTGAAATTTTTACCTACACCGTGCTTTCCGTAAAGTGTAAGTCGCGTTTAGATATCAGTCAAAATTATCTGACTGTGCACATTCTTAAGCCTTGATATCCACTGAGCCTACAAGGCACATTAAGAATACCACTATAAAGAAAGAATTAATCCACTTCTGAACGAAGCATGTCATGTACTGATTATATACGATAGCCGTTTGGCGGACCGAGTCTACAACGTTTTAGTGGGAAGAAGTTACTACCGTGCCTCCCGCGAACCATTCGAAACTCTAACAGAACAGGAGAGAAAGAGAGCATGGTACACGAAGTACTCATTGCTACATACCATAAAAGGCTTGCAAATAACCAGTGAAGATAGCGTGTATGTCCAACGACACAGCACAATACCACGTCGCCTCCAAAATTTATCACTCGTTTCATATGGCGACATGGGTATTTTTGTGACCCGAAGTCAATTAGAGTGCTCTTGGGCACATTTAGGGTGTGCTATCGAAAGTATGTTTTTTCTCTAATGAACATTATGGTGATAATCTGCAACAGCATCGCAAAGAGAAGCTTGCCATGACATTCTGCTAAAACCATACATTAACTGCCTGTTAGTCTGGCGATACAAAACCAACATTATCTTTCCTGACAGATTCAGTACTACGGGTAACAGATCATGCTACTTTAAATTGCTGGCAGGACGTTTCCAGGTGTAAGATGAGTAACCAGCCCAGCAATTCGACTCTGATCGCTATGATTGCAAGTCTTCTATTTATCTACTTATTAACAAAACAATTTCATTCTGTCCTATCTTTCTGTTATGTACAAGCTCTATTTGGGAACCTGACAATAATATACTTCATTACTTCGTGCCGTAGTTTATTTACAAATGGCGTCGTCGGCAAATGGTATTACACAAGACAAAAATGTCAAATCTATAATGTTATCTGCACAAACACGTAAATCTACATGGATGATAAGTTCCGCGTGGATTTAGCAGATGGAAGCTTGCCTGCCTCTT
This sequence comes from Schistocerca cancellata, assembly GCF_023864275.1. NCBI lineage: Eukaryota > Metazoa > Arthropoda > Insecta > Orthoptera > Acrididae > Schistocerca > Schistocerca cancellata. The sequence continues at coordinate 1,097,341,938 of NC_064626.1, read as the reverse complement.
TAGCGGCTATGAGAATGGGACTGTGTGTGTTTACTAAAGTAGTGACAAAGCTCGTTGTTTCACTACGTCTTAAAAGTTAATAGTCGTTGCATCGAAAAGCTCAGCTACCAGTAAAGCTCCGGCTGTGTATAGGTATCTAGTGTGTATCATATGAAAACTAAGAGGTAAAAAGAAGGCATCAGATAAATATTCTCCGACAGCTCAGTTGCCTCTATGGCTTGCGCGGCCATCTATTCTAGCTTCTCAGGAGTAACTTGAAATGGCCTCTGTTGAAAGGTAATTATACGCAGTAAAGTACTGAGCGGGGTAGCCTCCGTAGCTTAATACGTCCGTTATTTGGCAGCTTTATATAGCTCTTTCGACATAACCTTCTCTGCCTCGAAAATTAATCTCAACTACATATACATTTACAGTTGAAATTATTGCATTCCTCGCAATAAATTTGCGCCCCTAGTTATTACGTTGGGAAAAACTGAACTCCTCTCTAAAACGGAGGAAAGGATACAAATCACGACTTTTTAATACCTTTTTTTCTAATGTTGGGCACAAGTGCGTTGTTTATAATGCTTCTAAGTCTGCGAAGAAGAAAGGGCACGAGTTCCACCAGTAACAAATTTTATGCATTAACGCGATATTGTGCAGACTAATATTGAACTTTAAATAATCTCTCCCCCCCCCCCCCTCTCTCTCTCTCTCTCTCTCTCTCTCTCTCTCTCTCTCTCTCTCTCTCTCTATCTATGCTAATACTGAAGTCTTACACTCGTTCTGGGTATGCGCAATATAACATTTAAGTTCCTCCTCCATACTGGACAGTCATTTTTTACCCGCCACGTTGGCCGAGAGCGCTAATGCGCTGCTTCGTGGACTCAGGTAGGCGCGCCGGCCCCGGATCGAACCCGCCCGGCGAATTAACGACGGTCGGTGTGCCGGCCAGTCTGGATGTGGTTTTTAGGCGGTTTTCCACATCCCCCTAGGTGAATACTGGGCTGGTCCCCACGTCCCGCCTCAGTTACATGGCTCGCAGACATCTGAACACTTTCGCATTATTCCATGGATTACACTAGTCGCAGACAATTGGGGTACACTAATACCATCCTGGGGGGGGGGGGGGGGAGGTGGTACGGGGTGGCGGCAGGAAGGGCATCCGGCCATCCCTTAATCTATCATTGCCAAATCCGATTAACCACGCTGACCCTGCATACCTGAGGGACAAAGGCAATGGTTTTATGGCAACCTTCCCAACCGTATCAATACATGCTTCCAGGAGGTGAAGAGACAAAGGAATTAAAAACATTACCTGCCATTGAGCACTGATTTATATCAATGGGGCAAGCTGAAAATTTGTGCCGGACTGGAATTCGAACCCGGGCCTCCTGCTTACTTGGCAGATGCGCTGACAACTACGCCATCCATACAGTGGTCACCACAACCGTACAGACTACCTTAACTACAGTCGTAATTCGTGGCCTGGGCAAATACGAGCAAATGAATTCGTATAGTTAAGGTTCTTTCACTCGGGTTGTCTCCGAAATATCTGAATAGATTCCCGAAGACTTAATGCTCGTTTTACGACTGCGAGACCAAGCAGAGCGATAATATTAAAAGCCAAGTGTATTCGGAAACCGCTGAGTACGGCTGCTGTTAGGTGAGGCGATAAACAGCACAGGAAATACGCCAAGTTCCATCTGGGGATAAAGGCGCTGGCTCGTCGTCCTCCGGCAGCCATTCGAAGCGAACGAGCGACGTACAACAGTCGGCGGGCTGTTAGTGCGCGCGCGCCTCAGAGGGTCGGTCCGCGAATGACGTCGCAGGAAGCGTAGTTACCGGCACGAGCAACGCGAACCACGTTTTATTGAGGCGAGGGCGCGCCGCGCCGGGCCGGCGGAGGGAGCAGCGCGCCGGATTTCCCGGTCACAGGCCAGTTGCGGCGGCCGCGCCGCGCTTCCCACTGCTCTGCCGCGGCGCCACACAGCATGTCCGCTGCATGGTCACACATTCCCCAAAAGCAGAGACCTCGTCTTCCCCTTTGGTTTCAACTTTTCAGAACCGGTACAGAAACCAGACTGTAGTTATAGCAGGTCAAGAACATGAAAGGGGACCAGACCTATATCATTGACGTCGGTTTCCAGTAGGGTTCTGGAGCATATACTGTATTCAAACATTATGAATCACCTCGAAGGGAACGATCTATTGATACGTAATCAGCATGGTTTCAGAAAACATCGTTCTTGTGCATCGCAGCTAGCTCTTTACTCGCACGAAGTAATGGCCGCTATCGACAGGGGATCTCAAGTTGATTCCGTATTTCTAGATTTCCGGAAAGCTTTTGACACCGTTCCTCACAAGCGACTTCTAATCAAACTGCGGGCCTATGGGGTATCGTCTCAGTTGTGCGACTGGATTCGCGATTTGCTGTCAGGAAGGTCGCAGTTCGTAGTAATAGACGGCAAATCATCGAGTAAAACTGAAGTGATATCAGGTGTTCCCCAGGAAAGCGTCCTGGGACCTCTGCTGTTCCTGATCTATATAAATGACCTGGGTGACAATCTGAGCAGTTCTCTTAGGTTGTTCGCAGATGATGCTGTAATTTACCGTCTAGTAAGGTCATCCGAAGTCCAGTATCAGTTGCAAAGCGATTTAGAAAAGATTGCTATATGGTGTGGCAGGTGGCAGTTGACGCTAAATATCGAAAAGTGTGAGGTGATCCACATGAGTTCCAAAAGAAAACCGTTGGAATTCGATTACTCGATAAATGGTACAATTCTCAAGGCTGTCAATTCAACTAAGTACCTGGGTGTTAAAATTACGAACAACTTCAGTTGGAAACACCACATAAATAATATTGTGGGGAAGGCGAGCCAAAGGTTGCGTTTCATTGGCAGGACACTTAGAAGATGCAACAAGTCCACTAAAGAGACAGCTTACACTACACTCGTTCGTCCTCTGTTAGAATATTGCTGCGCGGTGTGGGATCCTTACCAGGTGGGATTGACGGAGGACATCGAAAGGGTGCAAGAAAGGACAGCTCGTTTTGTATTATCACGTAATAGGGGAGAGAGTGTGGCAGATATGATACGCGAGTTGGGATGGAAGTCAGTAAAGCAAAGACGTTTTTCGTCGCGGCGAGATCTATTTACGAAATTTCAGTCACCAACTTTCTCTTCCGAATGCGAAAATATTTTGTTGAGCCCAACCTACATAGGTAGGAATGATCATCAAAATAAAATAAGAGAAATCAGAGCTCGAACAGAAAGGTTTAGGTGTTCGTTTTTCCCGCGCGCTGTTCGGGAGTGGAATGGTAGAGAGATAGTATGATTGTGGTTCGATGAACCCTCTGCCAAGCACTTAAATGTGAATTGCAGAGTAATCATGTAGATGTAGTCGAGGAGGGAGTGAGACAGGGTTTTAGTCCATCCCCCAAGTTACTCAAAATTTAACCCGTGTGCGCCGTGAATGAAACAGAAGAAAATTTGGAATGCGCCAGTTGCATCCTAAAATACCGTTGTCCCGTTGGCTTACTGAGTAACACGAGCAGATGGTTCATAACAACGATTACGCGCATGCGGTTAAATCATGGCAAATTCCCCACCCACCTATTCCGTAAAGTACTGAAGAAATCTCCCTTATGTGATTTATGCAAAGAAGGAGATGTGAATCATTTACTGTTCTCGTGTACCACGTACAAGACACAACAAAAAATCCTGAATCAGCGCATTGGTTAACGCAAAGATTCCTCTTCTAACGTAGCTACAGTGACGACGTCAACACAGATAGTGCATTAGTTTTAAATGTGATCTTCAACCACTTAAATATGTGTGACCATAATATCTAGACACACAGATCATTATGTGTCTATTTTCGTATGTTTTCTTTTTTATTATTGTGGTATAATCACTTGAGGAGTTTATAGCGGAGATTTGCATCAATCATTTATTCATATCCTACATCATTTTGTGAACAGCAATTCACAAAATGCATAGTAGAATAACCATTCACAAGAATGCTTTGTAAACGTGGTGGATGGCTGTGCAGCGATGGCCAAATGGCAATAACAAAGAAAACACACAAAAAATGGAGTAAGAATTGATGTTCTGGGAGAAGAAATAGAAAATAAGATTTGCCGAAGTCAGAGACGGCAAAGGTCCTTTAAGGGCAGCTGAATGGAATTTAGAGACTCTTGATGAGAGATAAGAAAAACAACAAGAAAATTAAAACGAGGGTAACTGAAAACAGTCGAATCAAATTTAGCTATTTTTAGGGAATGATATTAGAGGATGAGACAATACAGTAGTATATGAATTTTGCTTTTTGGGGAGTTAGGTAACCGACGATTGCCGAAGTAGAGAGTATTTAAATGCAGACTGGCAATAACAAGAAAATAGTTTCTGAAAAAAGAGAACAGTTCGTAATTTGACAAAGCATACAGCCCCAAATATGGTTCAAAAACGGTCACTTAAATGAAACCAACTAGTTTCGGATTAATTAAAAAGCCATCTCTAGATGTCTCCTACAAACTTTTTGCTTTCGTGCTGGAGCTTCGTTTTGTAGTCGTTATTGATTTTGTGCAGTACGATAAAAATGTTTCGCTCAAAATTCGGTTAATTTGCCACAGATTTTTTTTTCTTTTTGCCTTCTTAAAAACATATAGGACATTATTTTAAAGTTAATAAAATATGAAATATGGCTAAAACGCACGTGGTATATATTTCCGTGCGGCGAATTCGTCATGCATCTGTGTTACCCATTTTAAAGTTTCCACACCGTGGCACGCGCACTATCCGAGTGCTCTTAAATTCTCGGGAAACTCTTTGACCACACATCTTTCTACGTTTTATGGCAGCACACACTCTCCACGTTTACAAAACGTGGACCAGCTTCACGTACGTAACCAAACATCGCTTTCAAAGACGTTATAATAGTAAATATATACAGCGTCTGTAACTTGTTTAGTACTCTAATGTCTTTGAAAATAATATTTTCGTTACTTGTTTGAAGCTGGGGCACGTTTTGCATACCGAAGTACTTATACTGCCATAAAACGTAGGATGTGTGATCAAGCAGTTTCCAGAAAATATAACAACTGTCACATAGTACACGGGCCAAAATGTGGCAACTTTAAAATACGTAACATAAACACGCGACGAATTGGTCGCACAGAAACATATACCACGTACAATTTCGCCGTATTTCATGTTTTTTAACTTCAAAATAGTTTCATTTATCTTTCTGTGAAGATCACAAGGGAAATACATGGCGCACCGAGGGTTCTGCACAAACTTGATTATGTATTACCAGACAGTTCACACATTATGGGACTCTACGATCTCTACGAGTTTTGTCTGTTATCTACACTGATACTCGCAAGATATCGGTTCCAGGGATTGCAAGACTTCCAAGAATGTTTCAATTTCTGAAGTTTGATAACAAATGACAAAAGAAATATTTTTCATGTGATATAATTACAAATTAACAATTTTATTATCTCTTCCTTCACTTGTACTGTGAAACCTATCTTCTTGACTTTCATGATTATACGTCAAGGGTAAGTACCATATGGGTTTTAATGAGTGAGTTTGCGAGTATCAAAATATGACAAATGGTCGTACCTTTTGATTGTGTTGACTTAGAAGATTCACTTTTTTACATTGCCGAGCTTTATACATTTACTCGTTCCTGGGAAATAGTGGTCTGAACAGACAGACAGACAGACAGACAGACAGACAGACAAGAAGATAAAGTGCTCCTATAAGGGTTCAGTTTTTACCGACTGAAAAATCTTTGGTAAGTAAACTGAATTTTCAACGAAACACTGTTTATCGTGGTGCACAAAATCAGTAAAGTCTACAAAACGAGTCTCCAGCAGTAAATACTTGCGCCTGGGTGCTGTTTTGAATTATGAACCTTATAATACTGCCCTACAGTCATGATTCTTCTAATGTCGACTTTAGACAAGAAATTTGCTAACATCGAATATAAATTTAAGCTTTCTGAAATATTTCCTCAAGATATCTTGAGATTAAGCCTTTTGCGGAAGTGAAACGTGAACAACGAACAGTTCCGACTAGAGGAGAATAGAAGCTTTTGGAATGTGCTACAGACGACTCCTGGGGATTAGAGGGATAGATCAGATGACTAATGATGAGGTACTGTTTCGAATTGCGGAGGAAAAATTTATTACACAAGGAACTGATGCAAAGGCTTTCAATGCAAAAGCTTTCACTAGTTTCCTTGTTACAGAAATAATGTTTATTGAATTAAGCCATTTATTAAAAAAACAATGGATCGTTCAAACATTACCATACATACTTTTAATGCCCTTAACATAACAACAGCATTTACTTAAAAACTATTCCATTAGTTTTCAAAAATTAAGAAAAAAGGCGAAAATATTTTGCGAAGAAGTTCTAAAGGAAATACTAAAGATCTTCATTTTAAACTTAAGTCTAGACTGTTTTCAAACCGAGACCGATCACTTTAGGAATACAGCCGGCTGAATGGTCGAAGCGTATGTCCTAGCTGTCAAGCTGTGCCCATGAACGTTTTTAGTTTTCTGATTATTAGATTTCTTTTTTATATTTTTTTCTTCGCTTAGGCTGTTGTTTATTTTCACTGCCGGTTTCGGCTTATGAAACCACTGTCTAATGAACATCTTTAAAATTTCCAAATGCCTAAACTGGCAGTGCCTTCACAATGTGTCTCAATTCGTATTGGTTTACACGAACTGTCCTCTAGGTGTTTTTATTTTGTGCATGCAAGGCACATTTCCCGCCTTAGCTGTGGTGTCCTGCATGGGGAAGATAAGATTCTGATTATATAGAACAGGGTACTCTAATTTTTTTAAAGTTCTCGATTCTGTCCATTACTAAACTACAATCTGCATGCCACGCTACGGTATCTGGTAGTGTGTACTTGTGGAACCACTATAATTTCCCACTGACTGTCCCAACTGAGAACTCTTGATACGGTTTAAAGGCTTCTTTGTAATTTTGTATTATTTTCTTTTCGATGTGTTGTCCATTATTTTCAGTGTAATTCATTTTCAGGCCTTCTTCCACACTTTCTCTATTACGTTCTTTCATTCGTGGCTGAAGTTTATCTACAATATTGTCTAGGATGCACCAGACAATTTCACAGAATAAAATAATAAACCGAATCCAAATGCAACTTATTAAACCGTACATTCTCACCAGGCTCTTTCTAATACTGAGAAAATTCCCAAAGAGTCCGCACAATGCAATGCATTTTGACGTTATGCATAATACAGTCCCAACTCAGGTAATACGGAACAGTACAATCACAGCGCTTACGTACTGCACTGGTGTTTACGCGAACTGTGAGTGAATATTTTCCGTGGTGCATAGCCGTAACACGTGGAACTAGCTACATATATCGAAACGTTGGGGTATACTGGCAGTGGAGTGCGACCACGTGTCGATGATGACTACCGCGTCCGCGTGGGTGGCTCTAAGAAACATTCGCGCCACATCAAAACAAGTGCGTGCGTCACTGGCTGACCTGAATCTGCCAGCACGGTTCGCAGGCGCCTCCGCGAAGGTGGTCTGTATGCCACGAGACCGTTGCCATCTGTTCTGCTTGCCCAGCTCCACAGGAGAGAGTAATTAGAACGAACTATCGCGCACGAGACGGACTACTAGCAGTGGTTGGGTGTGCGCTCCAGTCTGTATAGGTTTTCTACGCTTCGAGACTTCGGTAGTACTGAAGGTGATCGAATTATTGTTGAATGACAGATGGAGGAATCAGAAGAAAACAATATTCCAGTGTTTCAGTGGTTTTGAAGTATCGTATAAGCAATCGCCCCTCTGTTACATATTTGTACAACCCATTTTGCAAACAAGACTGGAAACACTACAGCAAAATGATTTCCAGCCAGGGTTTCGGATTTAGTTTTCCTCGTTCCCCTAGCTATCGTCTCGACTGAATAAATTTCTTTCAAGTCTTTTCTATAACAACCTTGCTGTCTACAAAGTATTCACTGATTTCAAAGAACACTGATCCTGTTAGTATTCGAGCCCTGAACGAGTATCCAGATAGCAGTGACCCTTTTATAAAAAATCTGATACCTCCGAAAGAACTACTGATATGTTGAAAATTCGTAAACACGAAAAGTTCAAAGAAGTGATGCCCTATTCCAAACCCACAATAGTCCATCTTAAATTCATTGCTTAAACACCCTCGAAAAAATTTTAATCGTTCTTGCGTTCAGCGAAGAAGTAACAGTAAGTATTCAGGCATGGTACATTCTGTAGCTTCAGACGCATTCCATGTAGGCTTTCTTTGTGAAAAATTATCTAGGATCAACGATAAAGCCAATGATACGTCCAATATGAAGATTACGTGAAGAACAAAATTCCTAAGTGGAGATGACTATCCGTGAAAGCAATAACTAGTTGTGAGCGCATGACAAAAATGGTCCAGAGCATACGCCCTAAAATATGACACCAATGTGGATACATGCTTTTTTTCCGACGTAAGATTACCAACGGACGGAACAACAATTTCTTACAGACATTGCATTTCCCGTACGAAATACCACTCCATTACTGAAGCCGAAGACCGCAAAATAAAAAGCAGCAAAGAGAAATTTTCTGGAGAACGGCATATGATTGCTGGAACTATATTAATAATTTGTTTTCCTATCTCTAAACCAAGGGAAAGGCAAGTGGTGTTTGGTCTGAAATTCAGATGTATATTCTATTCTGGGAAATTGTATGTGGCAACATTGAGAACGGCAATATTGAAGTGGAGCAAATACATGTTTTATTTTGGGCTGGAGGCAAATAATAATAAACCCTCGAACTTTATGGAAACGACCACGACCTAAGTATAACCGCTGAAGTTGTGGATTACACAAGCTACTGAATGAGGGCCCTAAAATATATATAGGCTAAATAGCAAACAGGATGATCTCAATATAAGAGTAGTGTAGAAGCGTCACGAACCGCCCAGCGTACTGAACTACGTGTGATTTGTCTACTGCGACCAGTTAGACGAAATGAAAGTGAGGTTCCTTGTGACAGCGCACTGGAGCAATGCATCATTAAGTTTCATTAGCAAAACTAAGATAGGGACGCAAGGCCTATTCTAACCCCCGAACCCGCAGGGGGGACACCTCCCTGGACCTGGTCTGTACCAGGAGGTACGTGTGAACACTACCTTTCGAACTTGGACTGGGAATTACGCGTTACCCAGTCACCTGTTATGCGGCAGACGCGTGGGCTGGACTTCAGAAGCGCTCAGGAGGATGAAGAAAAAGAGAAACCTCAAACGCCAAAGTGGAGGATCGAGAGGAGAGGGGAAACACAGAAAGGGAAAAAAAGCGAAAAACAAAGGTGAGACTGTTCTTACATCAGCGACAGACAATGCAGAACATTCCCAATAACATCCCAGACATGTTTCCCAAGGGAGGGGAAAAAGAATAACAAGAGGATATACATGCAGCACAGAAGGGAAAAAATGCTGCAGAGCTTGGGGTCCCGTAGTAGCCAGGCATGAACCCGCCAAAGAGCGGCGAGCCCCCTGGCGGGGGGGGGGGGGGGGGGGGGGGGGGGGGGGGGCAGTTGGAGGAAGGAGACAATCATCGTGTTGCCGATGTAAGAATCATTCCAGAATTCACCTGGAGTGAAACACACAAATCAGAATGGCAAAACAGGGTTTTTCAATACCCTGCCTAGGAAGAGATTTACAGAATAGTCCTTTAGTCACTGGAAATATTAATTGGAAATGAATTAAATGGAGCAAAGTACATTGCAAACATTCATCAATAACATCATAGGAGCATGTTCAAAAATGGACATGAATTTGTTGTAGGGATTTTACTCATTTAAAATCAACACCAATAAATGGAGTTAACAGCAATTATCACTGATCTCAAAACTGATCATATAAAACATTTGTGCTCTGTGGGGAATCCGGAAGATGTTTGTATTTATTGAAGACACATTCCAAACAGCCTTGAATAGCGAGACAAGCAAGGTCGCAACCATTCTTTTCTCTACAATGGGCACTATGATCATTTCCGTAATAACATATTGGTCCACCTTTGGAACGAAATGTAACGGCGATTCTGAGTGGCATGGATACAAGCCCTTGGTAGGTCTCCGGAAGTATTTGGCTCCAGATGTCAACACAAATGTCACTGAGTTACCGTAGTTCAAGTGCTGGTGGTTTATGGACATGGAGATGGCGAGCGATTGCGTCCCTTGAGTGTTCCTTCGGTTGAAGCTCAAGCGAATTTAGCCGGCGAGACATCAACGAAAGTTTAATTTCATGCTCCCCAAATCACTGTAGAATGATTCTGACCTTGTGATATGGACAGCTATTCTGCTGGAAAACGACGTCGTCGTCGTAGAAGAAATCAAGCATGAAGGGATGCAGACTAGCCTGCGGTGCTAGGCATCTTTTTGACAGTCGTTCGCCTGGATGGCGGCGTATCCGCATACGACTATCGACCTGGTGCAGCAAGGAACGTGATTCATCATATCAGGCAACACGTTTCCATTGATACACAGTTCGATCCGTATGATCCCATGCCCATTGCGACCTTAACTGACGAGGACGTCAGGCCACTGTGGTAACACGAAGTAGTCGCTGCTGCAGAGACCTACGTTCAACCATATGTGCTGAGCGGTGTATTCCGAAAAAACTTGTGTCTGCACCAGTACTGTACTCTGCCGTCAGATCGTCACTATCCCGCTTTACAGAATGGGCAAGCCTCCGACCTCAAGGTTGTGTTGTGTGACATGGACATCGAACACTTCGTTGGAACCCTACTCATGGTTTCACTGTCTTCCAACTAATTCCCGATGATATGACTGTAGTACGCGAACAGCGGCCAGGTTCGACGTTTCCTTGATGAGCGTTCTCAGGCGCCGTGTCACAACAAGCAGCGCTTTATAAATAAAAATCACAATACTGTGTATGTTGTACAGAATTAATTCACTCAGTTGAACAGTTTTCGGTTTACAAAGCCATCATCAGAGTATCTGACTATCGTCGTCAAAGTAGTTATAATATTTGAAAATAACATTGGAAAGATGTTGCTTATCTGTACTGTAACACGAGCACCGAGTAAATGTCGTCTTTCACACTGCTGTGTAATGTAAAAAACAACAACACTTTAAAGTTGAACAGTAAATAAATATAAAGAGGGCGAACAGGAAAAAACTCTAAAAACAGTGTCTTGCAATAAATTAAACTAACAAACCCAATAACATAAAATAATTATGTGGCAGCAATACTAAAGAAACACTTTAACAGGTGTTACTGATGGAAACCCATTAAAAGCTACCACTAACAGTATTTAACACTAGAATATATTGAGTACATCGGCTATCACAATAGAATAAATAAATACACGAAAAACTGTGCAACAGAATGCAACAGACTGTGTGGAAGCACTGGAAAACTGAGGGTCAAGTTAAGATTAGAGGAGAGGAAGTATTGATTGTTTTCGTCATTTAAGATTACGTTAAAACAGTAGGCAAGATTTTTGTTGATTTGATATGCTTTCAACAGGTAAGTTTCTCGTTTATGTTTGTTAAGTGGACATGAGACTGTGGAAGGTAGCTGCGACACTCACTTAGTAAATGATAAACAAATGTCGGGTCATTATTCTGCAACCTCCAACTGTGTACATGTTTAGCCAACCTTGATGCTATGGCTGTGCCTGATTAACCAATATAAAAAAACTTATCAAAATCTGGACAAATAATTTTGTTTACGCCATTGTAGGCTAAAAACTTGAGTCTTATTCCTTACTATTGAAAGTACACTGGGTTGTTCTTCATGTAGTAGGGAACCACACAGTTGAAGAATTTCAGTGTTTTGACTGAACTCTGTCATACCTGTCCTACGTATGGGATTGTACGTCACTTGCCGCAGACATCTGAAGGAACAGCAGAGGGAGCATAGCGGAGGGGATAATTTTCAATTTTTGTGACCTATACACGATGTGGTCAATCAGGACAGGCTTTTAGCCATCAGTTGCAGCAATAAATTTTATTGCGTCTAACTCTGCTTTGAACCTTCTTTGGATATGAGAGTAGATATGAGATGCTGCATTACTGATAGGTCTGCTCCATGTTTTACTGTGTTACTGGGTGTTACAAATTTAGTTGTGTCCGAGATAGATTTCTTATCCTGTTTACAAGGGCCACTGAGTTTGAAATGCTATACTTTGATTTGAAGTTTGTCTTACTTTTAATTACTGTCCAGTTTGTAAGATGTAGCAGTGAATGATACAACTGGACGAATGGGTACTCATTCGAATGGGTACTCCTTGTTCATGCAGTTTTGGAAGCCCATACAGTTTAGGAGGATTGTTTTCATTTTAGTTATTAGCTTGGCTTCAAAATCACAAGCGTACCCTACTTTTACAAGAATTAGTTACACATTTAATCTCATATCTGAATAACTTCTTAGTATCCTTAGGAAGGACTTTAAAGTATGTAAGATTCATGAAACCATTGACTTTTTTCAAGTATTCACGCTTGTTCAAAATTTATCTGATTTCGTGGTGAGAACTTGAAGATGCAATTTCTTTTTAGAGGTCACGATGCTGTGAAAATCCACAACCTGTGGGACCTTACATTCAAATGTTGCTCCTTTCTTTGGCGCGTGAGTAAATATTTTGCAGTAGTATGTTTACCTAAAGTGTATTCAGCATCTACCTTAAATTATAACCAGTTATTTTTCTGTTGTAGGATGGAAGGAATGCCTCCCCTTGACCAGATTTCGAACTCTGTCTCCACTGCTGTAATTTTTGTAGAATAAAATACTTATACAAGCATTATTGTTTACATTAGGAATTATCTCCCTACAGCTGCCACCACACCACTGCGGCCACGCCCTGGGATGTGACCTGCCGTACGTTCTGATCTTTCACAACCAGCTTCCTCCATCACCGCAGAGGTCGCATACCTTTCTTCCTTTATATTTATTGTTCAACTTTTAACTTTTTTATTTTAATTGCATTACCACTGCACTGTCAAAAGGTGACATTTGCTGGTGTTCGTGGCTCGGTGCACGTGTAAACTGTCGTATAAAGCTCAGACTTTTGTCTTTATGGCCTTCAGGCCAAAACTAAACCTTTTGGCTGAGTAATCTCACGCCACACGCTTACCTGGGAGCAATAATTCAACAAAATTGACTCCCACGAATTATTTATTGGTTACTGACCATCTGTTGCGCTGCAATACGCCAGTGTGCTCTTAGTTATCACACAGTTTAGGTGTTTATGTCCTACAGATAAGGCACGCATTACACTGACTGATTACATTCTGTTCCACGGAAGAGAAGAGTGCTGTGCAGGCACGTTACCACAGTTCGCACTTGCGAGGAGTCTTCGTCGCGATAATTGAAGTAGGCCACCTTTGCCCGGTATAAATCAGAGTTTTGCAACGAACGTGGCTGGAATATGACGTTGAGTCTGTACTATGTCTCCTCGGTATTAAGTTATGCCTGTAGTACTGGATAAGATCAAAAGACCATCTCTGCTACCCCATTGCCAGAGAGAAGCACAACTGTTAGTTTTTACCTATAGCTTTCCTATTTTACGTCAACACAGGACGTAATATACCGAGCGCTTTAAGGACACACTAGACTTACCAGAATGGTCTCAATCCGTTTACATTCCTTAAGAACATCCATGTGCCGTCGGCAAAGAGGCTTTTAAAAACGTAGTCGAAGTTTGGACTTGCCCAGGATGGGGGCGGAAAACCTGTCACCATATATTTCGAAAGAATCACCTGGACATTCAAGACAGCTCATTTAGAGAAACCCTCGAAAACTTAAAGCTGTCTGTGCGGACGGGGATCTGAGCGCCAATCATGCAGAGAACGAATAAAGAGGATTAACCACTGCGCCACATCACTCCGTTTTTATATTTTAAGGAAAAACCCCTAATTTGATTTACTTTTTGTTCCACAAAACTCTAGTGAAGAAATTCTCAGGGTTGTAGAGCATAACATGACTGTGTAAAGTGTTACATAAAGAGATACGCTAAATGTTTCGTCCACAGGCCGTAAGAGGAATGAGCCTCATGGATGTGGAATACATCGAAAACTTAAAAGATCTTCATTTAAGATGTCAAAAACTTTTTACGAACTATCTGAATGTACAATATACTGAGAGGCATACCATAATTATTCTGCTACTGTAGCCATATATAATCAAAGTGAAAATTACGTTTACAATCCTTACATGTACTGGTCACATTTTTTGAAGTAAGATTTCCTTAAGGGGGGTAGGACGTCAAACGGGCCGACTTGGAGCAGGAGAGGCACCAAACGACATTTTAATTTCCACTGTCTATACCTTTACAAATAAAGTCATAAAACTTTGTCAACACGACCAGGAAGGATACAGGATTCGAACTCGTAGTAATGTAAGTTCAAAAGTGTAACAAAATAATTTTTTTTACGTGTGAAATTTCATCATTTTTTTCACTTACTATTGGCTGCATTTGTTGCTATAGGTACACTTTCCACAAGTAAGAGAGATTCTTCGATGAATTTTGCACAGCATACAAACCATACTTACAGGTGTACGAAACTCTAGAATTTATTTAATTAATGAAAAATGAATGAGCTGTTACATTCTAAACTTCATGTTTAGAAAAAACTCAAATTTTATGGTTAATTATCTCAATTTTTAGCACAGTTTTTAATAGATTTGGAAAATTCTAGAGTTCTCTAACAATTCTCGAATGAAAAAAAAGAGGGTCTTAACAGACGAACAGATAATCACATAGACACCAAAATGACTCTACGTGGGTTTAATTTTTACACACTGAGGTACCGAACCCTAAAAATGCTCCCGTATGGGATTATGGAATGAAAGTACCTGAAATATGCCAGCTTTTTAAGTCGTATCTGTTATCGCGCCTCGATTCTTCACAACCGAAGTACTATTCGAATTCCTCTGAATGTGCCAATTCTTTGAACCAGCGTGTGGAGTACATGCGTGAAAAATTTACATCCTCGTGTGTGCCATATGGCGCATATTGCCGGAGGACAGACGAGCAACACGCTCGAGTGCTGATAACTCTGTGTAAACGCCGCCGCTGGCGCTATAGGTCGCTGACGGCACCGTGAGCTGATAACATGCAAACGATAGCCGTCGCCTTGGATCACAGGAGAGGAAGCACCGAAGACCTCTGTTAAGCTGTGGTATTTTTCCTTACAAGCGCCGAGTGTAACCAGCAATCTCTGCAGATATTTTGTGCGTTTACTTACCCATCTTATCTCGTTCCCAGCGTACCTACCGGCAAAGAGAATCAGACATACATATTACCCAGAGCAAATCCGAATTAGAAACCTGCGAAATTTTGCTTACTTTAAACCAATACGTGAAATGTAGAACGGTACAGCCCCTGAAATTTTATTGATACAGGAATGTGAGAATCTAACAAGGATATACTCACGGAGTGGACAAGACAAATGAAATAGCACCATGAGTTTATACATCTGTGACTCAAATTATAACTCGTGGCCTATCCGATATAGTGCGGTGCTACACGCCCCGGAGATAGCTTGTCACATTACGGGGGTACGAAATATAATCACTAGTTTATCTTTTTCTTTAAATTCCAAACCCGCCCGCAGCATCACCTGATGGATTGCCGGTGTGTGACACTGTCATCCGCCTCGGAAGCTGTGAAGACATTCAACACCTCTCGATCTTAGTCAACACTTTCGCACAGGTGACAGTGGGCTAAAAACGTTGCAATTGATCGCGATCAGCGTCGCAGTCTGTGTGACTGACTATGTAAGAAGCCACAAACAGGTCTGGCCTTATCAACAGTGTCACGATAGGGACCGGGCTTAGTGACCATGATCTAGCGACTATGGTTACTAAAGTTAATAGACCAATCAAGAAGGTTACGAGAGTATTTCTGCTAGAGAGAGCAGATAAGTAGTTGTTAGCATCCCACTTAGACAATGAATTGACATTTAGCTCCAGTATCATGGAATTACGAGAACTATGGGGAAAGTGTAAACGGATTGAAACTCATGCTATGGAGAAGTATGTACTGAGTAAATGTATTAAAGACTGTACAGACCCACTGTGGTTTATAACTGAATTCGGAAAATGCTGAGGAAGCAAAACTTGTTGCACTCTTGGTTCAAAAGTAAACGCGCAATCGATGTGCGAAGCATACAACTACCACTGTTATACCTTCGCAAGAGACTTTGTCAAGCACCCGAGCGGCTCTAAGAGTTTTATCCGGACGGTCGTCGACAGTCTGGCTAGTAAAATACAGCAAAAGGGAGGATGAATTATTAAATCTCGTATTAACACATCGTTCACACAACCCAGGAGGATGGTGCAAACATACCGTCGTTTCGCAGACACTCCCGTGTGGACATAGTAAAAAGGACCTCTTGCGTAGAGAAGCAACCGGAAGAATTCAAAGCAAATAAGTCACCAGGTCCACATGAAATTCCAGTCTGGTTTTATAAAGAGAAGCCTACGGCTTCGGCCCCTTTCATAGCTTGGATTTTTTGGGAAACTCTCGCCCAGTGCGAAGTCTCAAGCGACTGGAAAAAAGCGCAATTGGCTCCTGTATATCACGAGGGTCAAATAACGGAGCCGCAAAATCACAGACCATAGTCCTTACCGTCGAGTGACTGCAATTCTTGAACATATTCTCAGTTCGAATGTAATAAATTCCTTGAGACGGAGAAGCTTCTTTCCACAGATCAGTACGATTTTAGAAAGCATTGCTCGTGCGAAAGCCAGCTCGCCCTCTTTTCATATGATTTCTTGCGAACCATAAATTAAGGACAACGGCCAGATTCTATCTTGATTTTCGAAGAGCACTGGACACGCCGCCCCACAGTAGACTATTAACGAAGGTACTAGCATTTGGAATAGATTCCCATGTGTGTGAGTGGCTCCAAGAGTTCGTAAATAACAAAAGCCAGTACTTTGTCCCCTATGGCGAATGTTCATTAGAGGCAAGAGTTCCGCCAAGACTGTCCAAGGGAAGTTTGATAGAATCGCTCTTATTCTCAATAAACACAAATGATCTGGCGACCAGAATGAGCAGCAATCTGTAGTTGTTTGCTGATGATGATGTGATGTGCGGGAAGGTGTCGTCGTTGTGTGACGGCAAGAGGAGACAAGATGACAGACAAAACTTCTAGTTGATATGATGAATGGCAGTTAGCTCCAAATGTAGAAAAATTAAGTTAATGCGAATGGGTAGAAAAACAAACTTGCAATATTCAAATATAGCAACAGTAGTGTGCTCCTTGACACAGTTACTTCTTTTAAATATATGGGCGTAGCGTTTTAAAGCGATATGAAATGGGAGGACATGTAAGCAGGGAAGCGATAGACCGTCTTCGGTTCATCGGGAGAACTCTAAGAAAGTATGGTTCACCTGTAAAGGAGGCTGCATGTAGGACACTAGTGCGACCCATTCTTGAGAACTGCTCCAATGTATGGGATCCGCTTCAGGTCCGATTGAAGGAAGACATCGAAGCTATTAGTAGACGGTCTACTAGATTTGTTACCGGTACTTTCGAACTACATGCAAGTATAACAGAGGTACACTTCGGGAACTCAAACTGGAATACTGGAAGGGAGGCGACGTTCTTTTTGAGGAATACAACTGAGAAAATTTAGAGAATCGGCACTTGAAACTGACTGTGGAACGATTTTACTGCTACCCAATACCTTTCCCGTACGTACCACGAAGATAAGAGAAACTGGAACTCGTACCACAGACATTTCGTAAATTGTCTGCCACCAGGCGTTTACATACAAGCGTATGGTGATTACATTGCTTTGTTTGCTTCGGATCCAGAAGGAATTCCGCAATGGATGCAGGAACTGCACGTAACACGCATCGCAGTAATCCTGAATATTCATTACAGCAAGAACAAAATAACCTACGATCAGTGAGCCGATAGAGCACAGTTAAGACTGATGAAAACGCGAAGAATTTTTCAAATTAGGGCAACTGCAAATAACCTGCAGGTAGAGAAGAAATGAACGGAAAAATGAAAATAATTTCAAGTTTGGGAAAATCAATGCTGGACTTAGAGCATGAGACAAAAAGTCTATAACAATTGTTTACTGCCAATAATAACTTACGAAAGTGATATATAACGACGTCAAATGTGCATACAGGAGAAAAGTTGAGCGTTGTCAACTGACGATGGAATGATACAGATTGGGCAACCGAGCGAGGCGGCACAGTGGTAACATACTGGGCTCTTGTGGGGGGGCTCGCAATCCAGATCAAGGTTTTCCTTGATTTCCCTAAATCAAGGACGACGCAAGCCCAAATGGTTCCTTTCCGATTCTTGACAGTGACAATGAACAGCGTGAGATGTTGAATATAAAAAAAATCGGTTGAATTTTGGTTGCACGATAAATCACACAAATTTTAGTACCTATTACGAACAACAAATTGGAACCATCACATATAAAATGTTGTGGGGAATGTGCACCAAAGGTTGCATTTTATTGGCAGAGCATTTAGAAAGTGCAACAAAACTGCTGAAGAAACTGCCTCTAGAATACTGCTGTGAGGTATGGAATCCTTACTAGGAGGATTCAAGGAGGGCACCGAAAAAGTTTAACGACGGGCAGCTCTGTTTGTATTGTCACGAAATAGGGGTGAGAGTGTCACGGATATGGAAAGCGAGTTGGAATAACACTCGGCGGGATCTCTGCACCAATCACCAACTTTCTCCTCCAAATGCATATGCTTTTAGATTCCCATCCACAGAGAGAGAATTGACCATCATAATAAAATAAGTAATCTGAGCTCGTGCGGAAAGATTTAGATGTTCATATTTCCCACGCACTACGTGAGAGGAACGGTAGAGAAATAATCTGTATGTGGTTCTAAGAATCCTATGACAAACAAGTGTGAAATGTAGAGCAATCACGTAGATGTAGGCTCTTCCCCATTCCGAGTTTGTGCTCCTGATCTCATCGTCGTCGCGAGGCGCTGAGAGAGTTTCCTTCCATGTTGGGCGTAACAAGAAAGGGAAGAGAAACCATCACATGGTTAATAGAAAGAAAAGAGTTGACAGCGTAATGATGACATTTAAGTAAAATATAATGGAGATGGGCCGGGTACATAGCGAGACGAAATGTGAGACAGACGAAGGAGATTCTGTGATCGTCACAAGAAAGAAACCCAAGGACGACGTAACTGAAGCAACAGCGACTCGAGCTTTTATGTGAAAAACTGAAGACCGCAATGTATTGAGAGAAGTCTGGAAGAGGCATATAACCAGCAGTCGTGACTGGTATTTACCTAAAACCGTCCGCGAATCCGATGCCGTATTTCGTGACTGCTGCTGTCACTCGCAAAAAAACTTTTACCACTGAGCTGATTTTTACACAATACCGATTGCATCAGTGGGGGGAAAATTCATACTAGTCGGTATTTTACACCTGCACATGTAGGAACCACGGCTGTGGAGAGGAGTATGGGCAACAGAGCACCGTAAATTTACAGAGTTTGGTACGCCAAGCTGCATATCAATTGGAACTGGCTACTGTGTTCCTCGAACAACTCCATCACACATCTGGCCTTGTCACATGGCACAAGCTAAGTTTATTTTCCGGGTTACACTTGAGAGAGGGGTCGTTAACACTGACAAAAGACGTGAAAGTAAATTTTCTCTGTTCATCATTTCATATGTTCGCTACAGAAGGGACTTAAACATGCAGCGACCAAAACTTCTGCGTCGTTACGCAGAGTGGAATTAATAACCAAACGTTTGCGCCATCGACTGAAGCGACAGCATTCCAATGACAGAATCCTTGATAATAAGTCTTACAGCAATACGAAGTTCTGGAATCATTCTGACAACTGAATAGGATGTCTTAAAATCAACCAATTACACTTCTCCAGTTATAGAAAGAAAAAATCACAATAAAGACTAATACGCAACTAAGGATAATGGTTATGAAGATAACGGCGATGACACACGGCCTGGAAAACTTACATTTTGACAAAGATCACACACACCTGTAACTTGTAAGAGTCAGATGCCCTAATAGTGTCTGCCCAAGATCAGGCCGCAAGGACGAAGAATAAGAAAAGTATGTAATGGAAACGTCTCAAGACGATAAAGGTTGACTTTTATGAGTATGCTCTGCGACCGCTGTATCGGGCTGCCCTATCTTGGCGAAGAATTAATACCTCAACAGACAAAATAAGTTGTGCTCCTGCCTTCCTTAGCAACTATACAAAGCTTTGGGACTACCAGATCTCTAACAAATTTTAGTACGCCAATGCACCTAAACTATCACGACAGTTCGGCGAAACAGTAATCTATGCGACCAAAAATACATACAGATTGATTGGCTGCAAGTAACAAGCATGATATAAATGTATGTCAGCCGGTAACAGATGTGTTCCTTATCGAAACTTCATCCACTTGGTCCCCTCTTCAGCCCTTGGATGCCCATAACAAGTAATTCCCTCAGCGCAATTCAATTCGACTATATTCCATTACCCTTGTTCGAATACCCCATATTATTACCCATTTTTCAACATAATCTCGGTCCAATGCGACGGCCTACTGTGAGCGCCTGTGTGCCCCATAGTGCCACTCTACTGGTCGACATCGAAGCCACCGTCTTGCTCCATAAATAACCTCCCATCATCAACGTACCGCTACCCGCAGCGTGCAACCTAAACTGGGCCAAACAGATGGTAGTCGGAAGTTGCGGGATCCGGGCTGTAGGATGGATGAGAAAGAACAGTCCAATGTAGCTTGAGCTCCTCTCGGGTGCGCAGATTGTGTGACGCCTTGCGTTGTCATGGAGAAGGCGAAGTTAGTTTGCATTTTCCTCAATTTCCTGAGAGTAGCACAACACACTTCCGAGTTGATCGTTGCACCATGAGGGAGGACATTAAACAGAATAACCCCTTGAGAGTCCCCGAAGACCATCGCCATGACTTTACCGGCAGAGGATGCGGTTTTGAACTTTTTCGTCGGAGGAGAGGTGATGTGGCGGCACTCCACGTGTTACAGTTTTCTTTCCGGTTCGAAGTGATGAATCAATGTTTCATGGCCTGTGACTAGGTTCGTCAAAAAGCTGTCACGATTAGCCTCGCAACGCGCAAGCAATTCCGTACAGATGGTCCTTCACTGCTATCTATGGTCTTCTGTTAGGCAGTGACTAACCCAGCGGGCACATACCTTTGAGTAGGACCCCTAACTGTTGCGCGAGTGAGTCAGCACTACGAACAGAGACGTCCACTTTAGCTGCGAAATGTTTGATTATGATCCATCGATCACCTCGAATGAGTGTGTCCGCACGTTCCAACGTCGCAGGAGCCACAGCTATGTGTGGCCGGCCAGTACGCGGGAAGTCTGACAGGTTTGCGCGACCCTGTCGCGATGAGAAACGACTCACCGTGCTTTTTTGTTCACTGTCGAGTCTCCGTAGACAATCTGCAAGCGCCTATAAATATCTGCGATGTTCTGGTTTTCTGCCAAAAGCATCTCAGTGACAGCTCCCAGCTTGGAATTCACCTCCGTATATGCCATTTTGAAGGCTATGAATAGCGCAGCTACCTATCGGAACTACAGGGGCTAAAACCGGAATATTCCACGACGTCCCACAACAAATTCCGCATTTTTTCAAGCGAAATTGCTCTAGAAAAAAAAAGTGTCGCATTACTTATTGAACGTCCCCCGTATACGCTTCAATTTGTTAGGGGTGGGGCTGATGGGTGCCTCCGAAGCACATTTTTCACTGGAAGAGGTGGTATCCGTGGGAGGGAGACGGTGCCCTAGTTCGCCGAGTACCAAAATAGCGAATGCGAAGGGAGGGACTTTACGTGGAGCGGCTGCCATTAGGGCGCCGTGTCCGGCCGCCCGCGGCATTTATATTTCAGACCGGCTCCTGCTGCCGCCGCCCACGGCGCTGCACGGTGCTGTGCTGTGCTCTGCTCTCCACAGCGGAAGCCTGGCTGCCGGCCCGCATCTCCGGAACCCGCCGCTCACCGCAGCCTGCTCGCGAATGGCACGACTAACGTGTTCTTCACGTAGGGGGAAAGCCCTCCCCCTCGACTGCCACACTCCATCGTACCACAATGCAGTCATTCTCTCTGGAGACGCGCACTCAGCGTGGCACACGTAGAGGTAAATAGCACCTACGGAACTGTGCACTACAGCAGAGTTCGTGCACAATGAGATACCAGTACGTCCACTTGTTCTAGCATCTTCTACAATATTTTGAGCGCAAAGATATTGAGGGATCTCTAACAGTTTGATTTCATCCACGCCAAAATGCATGGAGTCCGCTAACATCGGCCATGCGAAACCCAACGCGCGCTTTTGTCACGTGACATGAAATCCATGGTTTGAGGCAACCAGGAGGACGCTATATTTCTTTACTTCTAACAAGCTTCGACTCAGTACTGTACCAACGATAATTAAACGTTTGTTTATAATTCATACATACAGTTTTATTTCGATGTGGATGATATTTTACACACTTTACCTTCAAGACACTGTTACATAAGATTTCATATATGACTTGAAACATTTGTATGTAATATATAAAAAGGGGAACGGGTTGTTACCAACATTTGGCCGATTTGCTTAAAATTTCTAGGCGATTCCCTAATGAACATTTGGACGGCCATAGGATATATATATGAACACAATCCGAGATTTCCGGAACTGTGACGGAAAGTGTTCGAACAGTTAGAGCGTGCTCAAACACACCCCTAATTCATACAGTAAAAACTGAGCTGAAACTATAGAAGACGAATTCCCCGAAAACACAACGAGATACTTCTCGCAAAATGTAACAGCATATTTTTAGAGTCAAAATATTTCTTGCACAAAATCAAGTGTACTGAAATGATAAAAATATGTATTTTACCGTTACATTTTAGACACATGATGTACTACAGACATATTACTCTAATTTTTAATTCGTAGAGCAATCAAAACGTCATGTAAGGTACAATTATTATTAACCTTTTGGTTTGAAATTTGTGTATATCTGCAAAAATCAGAACCGGAAGGCTAGAACTTTATTTTAATGAATATTGAACGTGCAGACTTATTCAGTCGTCACGTTCCATTGACACCCAATGATTCAAACATATCCTTCGATTTAAAGCAACTCCTTTTTCCCATGCGGCTTGCATTCGCTATGATTATCAACAAGGCACAGGGGCAATTACTTTTTACGGCAGGTATTACACACCCCACGCAACGCCAGGCACTACAGCTAGTAACGTACTAAAAAACGTGTGGCTGGGTGGAGGGTATCTTGATAGGAAGCGCACAGCATGCTGATCTTGGATGGAAAGTCATCGACAGATCAAATGACTTCATGGGTGCCCCAGGGAAGTGTGTACGGCCCCTTGCAGTTCGTGTTCTATATTAATGACTCAGCAGACAATCAGTAAATCCCCTTCTCCTACCCGCAATTGGTTCAAATGGCTCTGAGCACTATGGGACTTAACTGCTGAGGTCATCAGTCCCCTAGAACTACTTAAACCTAACTAACCTAAGGACATCACACACAGCCATGCCCGAGGCAGGATTCGAACCTGCGACCGTAGCGGTCGCGCGGTTCCAGACTGTAGCGCCTAGAACCGCTCGGTACCCGCAATTCTTCTCGACCAAACTCCCATGCATAAAACAACAGTTTCACTCATCCCATTACACAATTATATAATTTTGGCGGTACATTCGATGGTACATGTAATTAATGCCTGCTGATGTATTGCCATTAGAGTTAGCAGTAAGATATCCTGAATTAAAATGTCATGTCTCGTGCTGAAGTTTCACAGTATGAACAGCTAAAACGTCGGAAGTGAAACTTTTTTTTTTTTTTTTGGGAATGCTGGCGAGAAGAAACATGGAAAGGATTGAAATTATCCACAAAGTTTCTTGGAAGTCTCAGTTTTCTCATTCTCAAATACTGCATTAATATAACCTGGGTAATTTGGGCGTCGTAAGATACACTGCCCCAAGACAATTTCTAAATGTAATAGTCTTATTGTGTTAAAATTTCAACATTAGATCATACCTCTTAATGAGTTTATTATGAAAGCATTTTAAATTGTTAAATTCTGTGAATAATTCTTCGAAATACCAAAATAAAATTTTTGCTGCCGCTGGGGCCGTCAGATAGGTAATCTTCAACAGGGATTCTGCCCCGGATTAGTCCTTTAGTGACGCAGGCATTAACTAAAACCTGAGATGCCCGCAGATAATGCCGTTATCTACATGAGATATCATCCGAAAAAAGCTGCATAAATATCCAGTCAAGTCTTGATAAATTTCAAAATGGTGCTGCGATAACCAACTTGCTTTAAATGCCGATAAATACTGACTTCTTCAAAAGCAGTACAGCAGTATATTTTAACGACATATGAGTCACAACTGCTATCATTCAACTCATATGAATACCTGGGCGTAACAGTTTGTAGGGATACGCAACGGAAAGTTTACACAGACTTAGTAACTGGTAAGAAAGTAGCGGACTACAGTTTATAGGGCACTGGAAACAGTGAGTCTACGGAGATTCCTTATATTCTAGAATATTGCTGATGTGTGTGGAGCCCACACTGGCGGAGGATACTGAACTTTTACAAGGGAGGAGACAACACAAATGGTGACCGGTTTGTTTTACCGAAGCGAGAGTGGTGTGTCATGAAGATGCTGAAAACCTCAAGCGACAGACACTAGAAGGTGGATGCCAATATCCTGCTGAAGCCGATTTACGAAATTTCAACAACCAGTACTCGGCAAAAATCTAGTAAAATACTTCACCCTCCTACGTTTTAGGGACCGCGAATACAAGGCACTGACGTAAACGACTTGGACGAAAGGCAGTTTCTTATGGACCGCCGTCTGGAAACCAGCATCTCTGAAACGGCGCAGCTAGTCGACTGTTCGTGTATTACTATCTTGAGTATCTGTAGAAACTGGTTGAAGGACGATGAAACCACGAGTAGGTGACAAAGTGTTGGGCGTCCAGGCCTCATCACAAAACGAAGGTCACAGTCTTGCCCGGACAGTAGGCGAGCTGTGGCAGATCGGACGACAGGGTACAATGCTGGTGCAGGCACAAGTGTTTCAGAGCATACCGTTCGACGCACATTGTTATAAATATGGTGCTAAAAAGCAGACGACCCCACGTGTCACCACGTATTGTGTTAGAGTATAATGACTTTTTTGGAGACTAGAAATCTACTCTGTAGGAATCAGCATGGGTTTCGAAAAAGACGGTCATGTGAAACCCAGCTCGCGCTATTCGTCCACGAGACTCAGAGGGCCATAGACACGGGTTCACAGGTATATGCCGTGTTTCTTGACTTCCGCAAGGCGTTCGATACAGTTCCCCACAGTCGTTTAATGAACAAAGTAAGAGCATATGGACTATCAGACCAATTGTGTGATTGGATTGAGGAGTTCCTAGATAACAGGACGCAGCATGTTATTCTCAATGGAGAGAAGTCTTCCGAAGTAAGAGTAATTTCAGGTGTGCCGCAGGGGAGTGTCATAGGACCGTTGCTATTCACAATATACATAAATGACCTGGTGGATGACATCGGAAGTTCACTGAGGCTTTTTGCAGATGATGCTGTGGTGTATCGAGAGGTTGTAACAATGGAAAATTGTACTGAAATGCAGGAGGATCTGCAGCGAATTGACGCATGGTGCAGGGAATGGCAACTGAATCTCAATGTAGACAAGTGTAATGTGCTGCGAATACACAGAAAGATAGATCCTTTATCATTTAGCTACAAAATAGCAGGTCAGCAACTGGAAGCAGTTAATACCATAAACTATCTGGGAGTACGCATTAGGAGTGATTTAAAATGGAATGATCATATAATGTTGATTGTCGGTAAAGCAGATGCCAGACAGATTCATTGGAAGAATCCTAAGGAAATGCAATCCGAAAACGAAGGAAGTAGGTTACAGTACGCTTGTTCGCCCACTGCTTGAATACTGCTCAGTAGTGTGGGATCCGTACCAGATAGGGTTGATAGAAGACATAGAGAAGATCCAACGGAGAGCAGCGCGCTTCGTTACAGGATCATTTAGTAATCGCGAAAGCGTTACGGAGATGATAGATAAGCTCCAGTGGAAGACTCTGCAGGAGAGACGCTCAGTAGCTCGGTACGGGCTTTTGTCAAAGTTTCGAGAACATACCTTCACCGAAGAGTCAAGCAGTATATTGCTCCCTCCTACGTATATCTCGCGAAGAGACCATGAGGATAAAATCAGAGAGATTAGAGCCCACACAGAGGCATACCGACAATCCTTTCCACGAACAATACGAGACTGGAATAGAAGGGAGAACCGATAGAGGTACTGAAGGTACCCTCCGCCACACACCGTCAGGTGGCTTGCGGAGTATGGATGTAGATGTAGATGTAGACTCAACGACACCGTCAGTTAAAACTGCAGCAGGCTCGGGATAATAAAAACTGGACTGTGGATGAATAGATATCTGTCGCCTAGTCGGGTGACATGTTTTCTGTTACACCAGGTCGAGGGTCGTGTGCGGATACGCCTTATCCAGGAAAATGTGTGCTGGAAACATGTTCCACACCACGGTCGCCGGCCATTGAGGGCAATGTTATCTATGGGGGACATTCACGTGGGCGTCCACGGGGTCTTATAGTAGTAATCGAAGGCGCCATGACAGCTGCGGTCTGCAGGAGTATTATTGGAGACACCTACATCCGTTCATACTTGATGTCTTCCCCACGACTTTATCTTCCAGCAGGATAACTGTGCACGTTAGTAGGCCCGTATCGTGGTACCGCGGTTTACGGACCATGACAGTAACCACTCGTCGAAGCCTTGTCCATCAATTTCACATGATCTTGACACGATGGAATATATGTGGGACGCCATCAGGCGTCAGCTACGAGCCCTCGGAACACCGGCCTGTAATTTACGGGAACTAATAGAATTATGCATTGCCTTCTGATGACATATCCGGAAACGTGACAAGTATTTTTCAAAACCATGTCACGCAGAATACTGTATTGTGTTCCAAATGTGGACAAACATGTTATTGAGTAGTCATGTTTTGGCTGAACAATGTGTAAGGGCCGAATAATTCGGTCTGAATGCCCACTGTACGAGCCACCTCGTTGACTGTAAGCTGAAACCCAAACCTCCAGATGTCAGAAACTCAGACTGGTGTCAAACATTGTGTGTCGATAGAGTATCAACCAAAACACCTATTTAGTTTGTGCTGCGTGCTGTCGTCCAGAAGAAGATGCATAAACGGTAATTAAAAGTGACACCAGAACTACGGATTATAGGCAAACCGTATTTGTGAGTACTCTATGTGAAGATCTCTGGTAAGTTGGTGGAGCGTCAGGTTGTCGTGCTAAAGGTCACGAGTTCGAAACCCACAGATGGCGATTTTTTTTTTTCAACAGATTACGCGTGAAATCGTTATATGGGAGAATATTTTTCTGCCATGTAAAAGGATGTTTCAGAGTTTGTAGTAATGTTCTTTTGGCGGTCTGCTTTCGCTTTGTTAGTTGAAAGTAGCAAATCTATAGCGTACATTTGAATAGATAGGTGTGGCGGTATCTATACAAATGTACGCTACTGGTTTGCTCCTTTCAACTAACGAAGTGAAAGTAGACTACCAAAAGAACATTGCTACAAACTCCGGAACATTCGTTTACATGGCAGAAAAATGTTCTCCCATATAACAATGTCACGCATAGCCTGTTAAAAAGAAAACAGTGAGTTTCAAACTCGGGACCTTTCGTACGATAATTGACGCTCTACCAACTTACCAGAGATCTCACAAATACGGGCCTAAAATTTTTTCTTGAACAAAAGTGGAACGCAAGTGAATCATCTTTCGACAGTCTCCCTGTCGTTCAACACACTTCTTCCAGCACATAGAAGTGCACGGATTCCTTTTCAAAAAAACACACATTGTTTTTGTCTTGTGCACAGCCACACGTGCACACCCTGCTGCACCTATTCATCAGAACGAAATTTCTTTCCTCCCTTTGCCTCTTTGGGTGGTCCAAACACATGGTAATCACTCGGTGCGAGGTCTAGTGAGTATTGCGGATGTGGTTAAGTATAATGTTTCATTTATGGAGTGAACTGCTGTGGCACCCATTTTGCAGGCACTTTGCGTAATTGAAGCACTTCAGAACTGATGTGATGCGCTGAGCTGTGACTAATGTTCAGATTTTCGGCTATTTCACCCACCATCTTGGACTTTTTCCCATCACAATGGTTTTAACTGCTGTAGCAGAGTCTGGCGTCACAATGGGGTGCACCTGTGCCGGCCAGTATGCGTCTGTCATGGAAGTCAGGCCATTTACGAACTTCCTGCTCCGCTCATACACTTGCTGCAGTGATAGACATGGATCACCTTAACGGACCTACATTCGCCGACGGATTTCAGTAAGTTTCGTACCTTCTCTGCTCAAAAAACGTGAAACAGAACGTCGCAATCGGGGCAACAATTTCGAACTGGTATGGCGGCCACGTTTCGCTTGTCTGTAATATCCTGCTGCCTGTAGGATATTCTTTACATCATTAGTAACAGTACTGCCACCTTACAGAACAATGACACTTTTAAGGTTTCCTTTTGACTCCTGGTATTTTTCAGTGCGGTCCCAGTTAACTGTTATACTTAAGTACCGATCGGAAGACCTCCCCAGCACCTGGAGAAAAATTGGCAGCAGTAGACTAGGTGTGAAACACGTAAATACAAACTTTTCCGTAATTTAAGGGCGGCAAGAAGCATAAAATATAACTCGAGCACTCTGAAATTCGTGGGAAAACCTGAAAACCTTTTCACATTATAAATCGTTTATACTCTAATGCACCACACACACCTACTTCGTATGAGTGAAAATAGTTTGAAGTTCCAGTTATCACAAACAACCACTAATTCCAAGAAGTAGCGCCGGAATGCAGACACGCATACTTACGCATGCGTCCTACACTTTACACGCGATAAAATTTTGTACTGTTACATTACAAAAGTGTCTTTCAATATGGAGAGCGACTGTGCCGGTTTTAAGGCCTAAAAAATTGAAGTCAAAGTAATTTTTCTCTCATCACCCTAATCAGTACGACGTTGCGAAAGCGCCTCCGTGTATTAGTCCACACGCGGAAGTCTTTTGCGAAATGCGCGCTCCCGTTACGCCACTGAATGTCCATTGTTAATCGGATGGCGTGGATCACGCCTCTGCACTGCCATATCAGTTTAACAGTTTTTGACAAGCGACACTAGATTCGCATTAACAGCTCTAACAACCTACCCCTACTTTATGGCAAACATTCTCCACTTGCTTTTCAAGATCCAGCCACTGGACTGGAAACACACAAAGCTGACGTCTCAGCTTGATTTCCAATCGGCTGTTGTTGACTTGCTCGGCTAACTTAGCAAACAAAAATATCTCAGAATAACAGTTCAAAAATAGAGCGATCGGGAAGTGTCGCTAGAATCCAACTCTATGGTTTACGCTAAAACAATCCAATTTATTCACTCTTTATTTAACTCTACTAAGTCAGTCTGTTTGATGAGCTAGTCTTCCAGCTAAATAATGACACCAATTTGGGCTTAAAAGGCGGAGCTGTCCACCTGCTACTCCTACAGCACAGTTGCAACTTCAAAATCAAGCGTGCCTGCGCTCAAATGATTACGCCTATACAAATTCTGAAATGGAGGTAACATTCCGCGTCCAAGTGCCGCTGGTCCGGCTTTTTTCCCTTGATCAGAGTCCGTGATAGACTAGCAACAACAGACGTGAACAAATGTGGCACACTAACGATAACGACAGGCGAAGTACAGTAACAAACATGGGCAACAGTCAGTACCACGTGACCAGAATGCATTCTCGAGTGCCTTGCCATGCACGGTTTTGGATAATTCCCCTTCCCATGGGTCTAAGGCTAGCAATAAAGAAGTACCCAATCTGCTCTGCCGTTTGGAACGCCGTCCGAAACCACACTACAGCTCACACCCCGCGAAGTGACCATGACCATGTGCTGCATCGCAATTTGAGAACGTAAAATTACTCACCGGATTTAAAATCCGGATCGAATAACAACTCGTCCGACAACCAGTTCCCATCCACATGGAAAAAAAATATTACAATATTTCTGATCATGTCATTACGAAGCAGCGAAAATCGAACAAATAGTAGCGAATAATGTTTCCAGTTTCTCCAATTTTAAATTCGTGCAAAAAAAATTTAGAATGAATGGTAGCTGTTTGGTATTTACACAGCTAGATATACAATAACTTTACAGTTCTGTCTGAGCACCCTGCTCTGAACAGAGGGCAATTCTGATTTGACTAAATTGTCTGGCATTTGACTCTTAGGATTCGTAGAGAATACCGCGTGTGTGACGGAATCGCACAAACCAATGAAGCTCAACATGTAACAACTGCAAGCCTTGAAGATCCGACTCCCAACTTCGTAACTGTATTAGGTACCTGGCTTTATATGCCCTTCGCGTAACATATGTTTGTCAGTAACTAAAACCAGTGTTATATACATGCAGAGCATAACTAGACATTTTATGCGTCTGTACAGCCTAATTTTTTTGGAGACAAAGTACTTAAGGTGCAGTAGTCCCTGTGATATACAAATTGGGCTGAAGTGGACCGACGGTGTTCGCGGGTCTCCCGTTGCGTACTGCTGCTGACAGTTCGGTATTGCTTTTCGAAACAATGACGCGATGACATACGGAAACCGACGACACTCGGTCAATCTTATCTTGGTTATTACAAGTATTTGGCTGTTTTCCCGAATATGCCACTATTTCCGAGATTGTGCTTAGGTTGGTACCTAATAGTTCAGCTTAAGTTGTTGCGGGTCAATCACAGGAAGCTGTGGACGATTAATGTAATTGGCAAACCACATCTAACTCATGATTCGTCGTGTTTACTACATACTCATATTCAAAAAATGTCTCTGAGCACTATGGGACTTATGAGGTCATCAGTCCCCCAGAACTTGGACCTACTTAAACCTAACTAACCTAAGGACATCACACGCATCCATGCCCGAGGCAGGATTCGAACCTGCGACCGTAGCGGTCGCGTGGTTCCAGACTGTAGCGCCTAGAACCGCTTGGCCACTCCGGACGGCTTATTACATATTGTTCATCAGGCGACTTGTTACCAACCGCAGCACGTAACGCAAAAGCCGTGGACATTGGACGTGCATTTCTACCAAAAGGGACACAGACGAGCTCAAATCTTAACACGTTTTTGTGAAGACAGCTGCTGGCTGAAAACGTATATGTAGCCTAGGTAGTTTTATGAGAATTCGGGCGTGGGGGCGGCGGCTTGGGGGAAGGTCGGCGGAGAAGGTGCTAACTGCGAATCCCCAGCTGAACACGGATTTCACTGTCCACTTTATCCGTTTTATTCTTGAATGCACTACAGCTGCTGCCAGGTAGTTTTCCATGTAAAGCTTGAATGCACTGCCGATTATGTAAATTGTCTTACTGCCTCTATGTCCTTGTCTTCAAATTTAGCCACACATAAATATAATATGCAGTATCTCAAAATACCCCATTGCGGATTAGCACTTTCTTCCGCTGACCTCATCGGTATGTTAGAAAGCACGAGTGATTTAAAATTCGAGTCGCCATTTTCTTGGGTTCGCTTTGAGTGACGTATCCAGGTTTAACAGGTTCCGCCACAATTCGTAACACGTTTGAAACCGGTGCGAAGGTCGACAGCAGAAATGATGGATGGAGTACTAAAATTTAAGACTGTCAAGATCCAGATAACCGTGCCAATACCTTTTATTTTCGTTTGTTGTGACACTGCCAAGCTTGACATAGAATGCCCTCGTAGCACTGGAAACGACTATTGCAAGAAAAGTATAGGTCATCAGTATTAAGCATTAATATTATCACTCTTAGCAAATTATTAGAAAAGCGCGGATCACCTCCATTTTTAAGGTGGGACACCGAACCAGATGCACAAAACGATAGGCCTATTTCTAACATCACGATGTCGACTTTTGGAACACGTTTTATGCTCCCGTATTGTAACATTCTGGACACCAGAAATCTCCTCTGAATGAATTATCAAGTATTCTGCGAAAACCCCAGCTCATTTTGTTCGTCCACGAGACTCAGAAAGCAGTAGATACCGACGGCCGGGTTAGTGACGTGCTCCTTGACTTCCGAAAAGCGTTCGATATTGTTCCGTATTGTCGCATAAATAAGAACAAAATACGGGAGTACGAAATATCAGAACAGCTGTGTCACTGGACTGAAGATTGGTTAGTTGGTTTGTGGGATTGAAGGGACCAGACTACTAGGGCCATCGGTCCCTTTTTCCATGAACTTTAAACCCCCACAAGGAATAAAAACAATGGAGATGACAAAAGACGTCACACAGGACAAGAAAGACACAGAGACCAGACAAAAGGAATTAAAATCACATCGAGTGCGACAGTGGTTGGCCGACACTAGACTGAAGAATTTCCAACAAACAGAACATAGCATATCATAATTAACGAAGAAAAATATCCAGACGCAGGCCTACATGTAACTTCGTACATACCCTAAGGAATGTTATAGGACTATTACTTATCAGAATATGTATAAATGATACAGCTGGCAAAGTTTCTAGTTCCACGAGTTTTTCACGGATGACGGTGATGTAAACAGAAAAGTCGCGAAGCTAGGAAACTGTAATGCACGAAGATCTGCAGAGAATCGACGCCTGTTGCAGGCAGTGGCAGTTGACCCACAGCGAAAGCAAATGTAACGTACTATGCATAAATAGATACGAAGATCCTTTTACTGTACGATTACGCGATTGTAGAACGATCACTGGAAGCGGTCAACATCCATTAAATATCTAGGAGTATTCGTATGGAGCGACTTTAAGTGGATCGACCACATGAAACTAACTTAGTACGGCATATGCCAGACAGATTCATCGGAAAAATCCTCAGCAAGAGTAGTCCATCCACGAAGGAAGCAGCTTACAAAACTTCAATATTGCTTGTCAGATAGGCCTGGTAAAGAAAACAGGAAGAGCATCGAGTTTCTTTACAGGTTCATTTAGTAAGCGCGAAAGCGTCACGTAGATGCTCAGCCAACTCCTCTTGTCTTGCACCACGGTGTGGCTTACTGTTAATATTCCGAGAGTGTTATCTTCCTAGAAGAATCAACCAATATATTGCTTCCTTTTACGTATATCTCGCGAAAAGAGCTTCGTGACCACACAGAGGCTTACCAGCAATCATTCTTCCCGTGAACCATTCGTGACTAACAGGGAAATGGGACAGTGGTAGGTGTAAAAGAAGCAGCCACTGTCACTAACCATCAGGTGGTTTGCGGAGTATATATGTAGATTATGAATCTGAAGCGTAAAAGAATCACCCAGGTTGTTCAGTGCACTTGCTCTATGGCCATTACATGCTGCCTCTAAATACACAGGTTGTTCCAAAACTTTAGGGGTAGAACTATACTGATGGTAAAAGTTTTAAATAAGGAGCATATGGTCATGACTGAGCGACGAATGCTAGGTGCTTCTGTGGGACTATATTAATCATGCTGCATCAAACCTCAGACAAAACCGAAGAGGAATTAGTTGCCATCTGCCTGTCTCATTCGCCAAAAGATAGCAGTGGTTTTAATGCGTGCACTGAGACTGTCGGTCTTTACTGTAACCACTTGCTGTACGCTTCAGCTGTTGCTTCAAGTTTTTATGTGAATAAAAAAACCTATACGCTCTTTTATTACCGCCCTTAATTCCTTATCTGAAATTACTAAGCTTTGAACCCTCTTATTTGGACGGTCTATTACCCCTTTTAAAAGCACCATCCTCTTTCCCCCCCCCCTCTCTCTCTCTCCTCCCCCCTCCCGATATGTGACACTACCGCGAGCCATCCAACAGTCTATAGGAGGAATATTATTTATATCATAGGCACTACCCACGAAGTCAAAGATAGTCTTATGAGCAGGGAAAACAAAATTAACACTTTCTTCCAAAAATAAACTGTCAGAGTGGGGGAAACGGAATACGAAAGGTACCACAGTGTTTTTGTATCCATATTCATCCGTCGTCAGAAGAGCATACCATGGCTTCTGCATCAAATTACCTCCAGAGATTCCACTGAATCCAGTTCTACTTTCCCACCCTAGTTTTTTCCGCTTAATTATCGCGATATTTCCTACTTACATTTCCGATATTTGACGACCTTAATTAAAAATGTAACAAAAGACACAGGCAAGACAACAGAAACCGGCATTGCCAAAAGTACAGCTTAAACTCTCACAAGAAATGCAAATAAATATTTAAGGTTGCGATATCTGGCCGCAAACTTACGACGCAAAACGTGAAGACCGTCAGCGGCAAACAGTCTGATACTTAGGCCCAGCTACAGAGCTGCTGAAGTCAAAATAACTGAAATAGCCTTGAGTTTTAATATGAATGGCTGATGTACACGTGTGGAGTACCTTTGTGAGTTACCTAATTTTAACTGTTCCTTTTACAATCATGGGCATATGCGAGTAATTATGCGAAAATTGTAACAAGAAAGATACCTGTAACAAAAATAACTTTTTTACTTCAAGTCAATTATAGCGCAAACGAGCATTGGTGAGTTGTGCATGTTCTGAAATAATTCAGTACAGCGTGAAACGCTCGCGTGCTGCGAACACTACCTCTAAATATCTCAACTTGAAATAAAGGGTGATTTGGACAATCACCTTCCTTGTAGTGTTACTGATACTCCACCAAGCAACTACAGCGGTTGCTGGCGAATCTTACTAAACAATCTGCCGAACGATCATGTCCTACACAGTTTCAAAGAGCCAAAAGTCTGGCGAACGTGCTGGCCAAGTACCTTACAGTAAAGATCGCGTGTTGCATCCAATGGCGCAATCACCACAACTGATTATTTTACGTTAGGCCGCTCAACAATATTGGCTGCCGGACTGGTCCCCATCTTAGCGTCCAAAAAATATGCTGCCGTCACCGTATGACATGAAGTGGCACCGATACGAGTACACTAGTCGGAAACTTCGATAGTTTGCACACACGCACATAGTTAGGGTCGCTTGTGTTTACTGGAAAATGTTTGCCGACGCAAGGCCAAGCGCGCTAGGTCCATCTTTTGACGCACACAGGCTGCACTTCTCAGTCGAGCAGCCTTTACCGATGAAAGAGTGCGGCCCGGTTCTGCTACACAGACAGGATGGCGGACATCTCAAGCTGCGTGCAACTTGCATATGTTTTGCGTACACTCAGTATCTTAGTCTACGACCCCATTTCATGCAGACCAATCATTCTGCCCTGTTTGAACTAGCACATTCATATTGCACCCTGTGACATCGACGAGCCATAGCGACAATGACTTCACGTTTCCACTTCGCCTGTCGGCTCGCCTTCAGCTTCGCGCAACACTACTTTCTTGTTACGTGAGTTAGGGTGCTTCACTTGTAATATTAAGAGCTTATTGCTGGAACGAGAGTCCAAACATTCTCCTTGTGTTTGTTCAATTAAGCCTTTCCTTCTGGGTGTTCCAATTTTCACAAACGGTGGTGTAAAAAATACATACAGGAGCATTCACAAACATTATAACACGTGCAGCTATAAGGATCAGACCGAAATGACTAATCAAACTTGCTGACTTTGGCCAGCCATTTCAGCACATGGCTATCGTTACGCAGGGCGTCACAGAGCGCTCGTCTATTCATGTGTAACAATATCACTGCAAACTTCGACGGGCAGTAGACTGCAATCTTTTCAGCTAGACACGTACGATAGAAAAAGGGCGTA
Organism: Schistocerca cancellata; assembly: GCF_023864275.1. Classification (NCBI taxonomy): domain Eukaryota; kingdom Metazoa; phylum Arthropoda; class Insecta; order Orthoptera; family Acrididae; genus Schistocerca; species Schistocerca cancellata. The sequence continues at coordinate 1,097,306,133 of NC_064626.1, read as the reverse complement.
ACTCTGTGACAGACTGGTTGAAAAGTCCAGTGTATCTCGCACTACACAATCCTGTGACAGACATCGTCGAAATTTAATAGCAATGAAAGGAGAGGGCACATGTGCACAAGTCACACCGGTCATAGCTGACTACTAGGAATTATAAACGAGAGAGAACTGGTGTTTTACGACAAGCGTTAACAGTTCCAGTTACCACGACTGCTGTTATTCAAACAGCATTCAGTGAATGTCCTTACCTCAAGTGAACGGCCACGCAATGAAGGACCAGCTAGATACAGACTTAAAACGACTGCTACTGTAACAGTGGTATCATCGCACATTAATGGTGGACGTGAACGACTGCGATGGAGACTTGCAGAATGGCGGTGGGTGACCTTTAGTGATGAGTCACGATTTTGTCTGTGTGGCAACGGGTAGCATGCCCTCTACGAAGGCAATATGGCCAATGCCGAAATGAGCGGCTTGTTGTCACATGTCCTAGATCCCGACAGCTTAGGGTCGCAGTAGAGGACGCAATATGCCTATCACCGCCGTTTATCACGGGCGCTAACAACTGAAAGCGCCCGATAGAGGAAAGGAAACAACCAGCCAGCTGTAGATGTCCGTTAAATTACATATCAAATTTGTAAAAGACCTGTCGCTATTCTGACAACAGCATATCGCAAATCGCTGGGATGAAGTACCATGTGAATGGAGAGACACGATCGTCGTTCAGTACTTTAAGCAGAATCGGAGGACAGATGCGCAGAAAACAGATTTCTTACAGGCGTCGATCTGGAAAATCTTTAGTGTTAACCTGTGATAACTTTTTCGATTCTAAAAAAAATAAATAGTTTCTAAAGGAATAACTGGATACACGAACACCACAGGTATGAAACAGATTGCTCTGCTCATTCGCGAAATTCAGAATACTGTGGGTTGCGAAATCCAACTGTTCCGCCCCCTTGCAATTGTACAAAAAACTTCCTACTCTACAAAACTTAGTACACCGGAGACATCGTTAGAAGATAAAATTACGTCTGGTAAAACTCAGCTAAGTATCAGAATCTTCACTACGTATCGGGTTACTCTTCAAATAGCCCTAAAACACATTTCCTCTGGTTTTTCGGCAAATATTTCCAACGCGGCTTTGCAGATGAGTAGATTGTGTCAGCCCAAATCAGCAGCGCGTACCATGTGTTTCAGGTGAAACTCAATTTCCACGAAAAACGTTGGTTCGTGTCTCGTTAATGACATGTGAGCAGCGGGTCTGCCATTAGATTAAATCCGCGCTACTGCTCTATTTCGTATCCCGCCCCTCCAGATTTAGCACTGCAGCTGTGGATACACTGTCAGAGCAACACCTAACCATCCCCCTCTCCCCCAAAAAAATCGACTGTGTAGTGCTATTCGCTCTGGTGTCAGAAATGCAGCCCTGCACGAGTTTGTAGCAGCTAGGCGCGAAAATTCAAGCGGCGTGTCACGGAGTATTCCAGGGTAACATTCATAACGTCCTGGAGAACCACCACATCACTATTGAAGTATTCTGAAATCAAGATCAATTTGCAGTACTGTCGGCTCTGACCAGTGACGTAATGGTAATCGCTGCTTCGACGTCACATTTTGATTTGCAATTCTGTACAGCACTACACGTCATATTTTCTTTAGTTACGAAAGAAATTATATTTTTAATCTTTGCTGCGTATAAAAAAATACTGCCCCTTCTGTTTCGGAGGGAATAATATTTAGCCGATTTTCCAGTCTTCTTCTTTATGACAATTTTTAAAATTCGTACTGTTTATCGTTGTCCATACGACAGCTGAAGTGTTTTCTTACTATACTCGGTGCGTTTTCATTCCGATAAATGAAGTTTTACGTGATAACCGATTCGGTTTCCTACTGGTACATGCATGTAATTGTAGCTCCACATCTTCGTCTACAACTGAGGTGCATAACTGAAAAGTATTTTCGATACCAGCGTCGATTTATTTACGTTAAATTTTTTTTACTGTATATTGTAATTTTCGTTACAGCTATAAAGCTGTTTTGCAATATTAGATTGTTTTCTTCCGATTGTACAGATGAAAAATGGCTCTGAGCACCATGCGACTTAACTTCTGAGGTCATCAGTCGCCTAGAACTTAGAACTACTTAAACCTATAACTAACCTAAGGTCAGCACACACATCCAAGCCCGTGGCAGGATTCGAACCTGCGACCGTAGCAGCAGCGCGGCTCCAGACCGAAGCGCCTAGAACCGCTCGACCACAGCGGCCGGCGTACTTTTTGTCACCAATGTTCCGAATTACTCCTCAAAAGTACATATATTCGTAACTACGCAACGCAATCGCATATATATAGATATATAGGTAAACTGCATTTTCCGGTATCAGCTACCACTTATTTACGACGAATATTGCTTTTTAGTTCGTACGTGGCGGGGTGATGTCCATTATAGCTGTAGAGCTTGTTTTTGCGATACTCGATTCGTTTCGTTTCTAAGAATGGTTTGTTGTCGTAACACGTAGTTCGCAGTATTTGTTTCGCGATGTAGTAAATTCTCGTACTGAAAACAGTGCTTCTTATGTTTGAAAATAATCGCCGCTGGTTTGAGTTTATAGTCGCCATATTGTTTACAAGCTTTGTAGCATGTTTACGGTCACTGGTCAAAACCGACGTCCAGCATCGCAAATTCTCATTATCCGTATAGTGTGCACTGTAATGCCAAATCGTCGTCAACAATCAGAGCGCAAAAATGTTCAGTTTCTGAGCTCCTCTCTGAACCTGTTTAGTTGATTAGTTACTATGTAAGGCATTCAGCCATGTTCGTTAGTGCAGATAAGTTAATTTGTGTTCCTCGTATTTTACTCTCCCCTTTTCATTCTTTTCAAACATATCATTCGATGATGGCCAGCCAGTAAGTCGGAATCGACAGTGATTCGAGGCGCCGAGGGCAGTAAGGGCATGAAGCACATCATCGTCTATTGTGAGATTGCAGCATTTATTCATGCTTCAGGAATCTGTTGATCTTATGGTGATTCAGGTTTACCTGTGCTGTAGGCCCACACTGTATTTATGAACATTCACGAAAAGCTGTCTCACCGATTTCTGATATTGACTTCAATGCGGGCTCGACGGCGATTTACGCCCTTATCGTTCGGAACGACTCACATCATTTGTGTGATACGTGACCGAAAATGTACAATAAAAAAAAATTCCAAGATCGTCACTGTGTTCACTATGAGGTATGCCTGGTATGGAGAAGTTTCTCTACAGTAGTGAGAAGTATGGCGTATTCGCTATAACCTGTCGTTAAATAAGTGATTTGACTGCTTAATAGTGTGCCTGAAAATTTCTGGTGTTCTAGGATATTCAGCTTTCGGTTACTAGTTTCTGCTTGCGTGTTATACAGGGTAATTTAGCTGCCCCTAAAGCTGCCGATTTATGCAACGCGCCATATTACAGATGATGTTCATTAAGGCATGGGAGATATTATCGTATTCTCTCGCTCGCTACGCGCAAACTGTTTGTCCTGCACAGAAAAATGAACAGGACCTTTTGTAGGAAATTTACTGTAGTTAAATGTTTTACTCTGACTAATTTTCGCTAGCGGCCGTAATGTTTCGAGTTATTCAAGAAAAACTAACAAAAATGACCTTCAGACACACCCCCTCTCCCGCACTCAGTCCCACCAGGATTTCTAGTGTGTTGTTCATGGCACTCCCTCCTACCACTGTACAAATATATGCGACTATATTCGACCTTTTTTAAGTCTTAAATGACTGGCCTTATTACGCTCCCGGCTTAGTCGAGAACTTACAAACTGTAAAATTTATCTGTTTTGTGAATGTTTAGGGCACAAAATAAACAGTTTCATCGCTGTGTTCTTCAGGCTTTAAATTAGCAATGTTAACGAAAAAGCCGTCTATACTCTGGGCATATTAGCCCAGTCAAAAGAGACCGAAAACGGTAGACAATCGGGAAATTTCGTATAGTATGAAATGTTAGTAAAGTGATAGGAGGGAATGCCACGAGCAACATACTACAAATCCTGACTGCTGAGGGATGGGTGTGAGGTGAAGGTGATTCTGAAGGGCAGTTTTGTAAGCTTTTCTTGAACACGTCGGAAATCGTGGCCTCCAGTGAAAATGCATCCCTATAAAATTTTACTATTACATTTCATACAGAAGGGCCCCGCTATTTTTTTTCTGTAGAACTAATAATTTGCGCGTAGCGAGCGAGAAAATATGAAGATCTTGCTCTTGGTTTATGAAGAACAGCTTCCACGTTGCGGGCTGCATAAAACGACAGTTGTGGGTATAGGTAGTTATCAATACTGTGAACTGCGTGTCCAGTTTCAAGTAAATGAGCAACTACTGTTGGTTTACGAAGCTGCTGGAGGCTTATTTATGTTCAGTACCGGTGCGAACACAGCTTGATGAAGTACTACTAGAACAATGCGCTGTCTGCTCCTGCTATCAATCGCGTCGTTTAGGAATACGCAGCGGCGCCAGCGCGCAGCGGAAGCTACGGCGGACATTAAGCGAGGACTTGAGTAAGCGCCGCACGAGCCGCTCCATCTCTTAATTAGACGACGCGAGGAATGACTCCAGCAATTAGGAACTAAAGTGAGAAAGCGATTAAGCGCTGGCTAGCTCGGCGAAACCAATTTCGGACGTGCGTCTTCCCGCGGGGCCCACTTCGTCACGACTGCTATCGACCCTTTAAACGCAACTTGACACACACACACACACACACACACACACACACACACACACACGTACGTACGCCTGCCGACGACTGACCGCTCGCGCTCGTCTGTCGCACAATGCCGCCGTTCTGCCGTTTTTAATTGGCGAACACAGACTGCCGCCGCGCAGCCGCGCACAATGCCCGTCACGCAATATGACAGCAATCTATAGCGGCCGCTGCAAAACGGGGGTGGGCCCCGTGAAGGGGCGTTTGGTTTTAATCTGTGCACGCAGTCTAACGCGGAGGGGGCAGAACGAGCGAGGCCGTACGCAGGGGTTTTGTGAGTCAAGGGGGAAAGCGCCGCTCGCTCGCACGCACGCTACGCCACGCCACGCCGGCGCGCTTTCGCAGACAACCCGACAGCCGCGCGTCGGCGAGGGCGCGCGATCGATAGCGCAGGGGCGGCGCCCGGCCGCGCTGGCTGGATGGCGTTCACTCAGCGCGCCGACGGCCGCTGTTCTGCCTCCCTGGCCCTACCCCGGCGGGTCGCCCAATTGCGCCGGCCGGCTGCTGTCTGCTGCGTCCAGCCGGCGACGGGCGCGCTCCGCACCGCCGGCTCCCCACAAAAGGCTCCGCTCATACAACTGCTACTACCTGCCTGGTCAATCCGACAGGAAATATTTAAATGTCAGCAAGCATTCTCTGAAGCTTCCCCACAAATATCAAACTACTGCCCTACACCGCACTCAAAGCACACAACAGGTACGTTAAAAAATTCTTCGGGCCGTCTGGTATATTACATCCGAATGAAATGAATATCCTCAGGAAACACATCTAATTCTACAATACACAATTTTGTTTTGGGATTACAGTCTTCTTTTTTTATAATGAACACACTGCAGCTATAAGATTCGATGGAGATGAAAGGAAAGTCATAGTCGAGAAGGGAACGAGAAAGTCGTACTGATAACCCTTTCGTGAGCCGTGGGAAACATGCTCCCCACTACAATGAACTCGCTCCTAGTCCCGTGGGATTCACAGTTCCCACCTCTGTACGGTGCTACCACCTAGTGAACAGTATAGGGTACTACTTCCAATCTGATGTTCCCGCCGTTTTTGCTGTAGCTTCGCGCAGAGACATTGTATAGCTGAGTGTTGCTCTGTAGAGGAGCCATTCAGTGCTGTTTGTGTGACATTTTGCGATTTTTTCCTCAAAGCTATAAGGTAAATACTTTTGATTTACCCAAATTTATGAAGGAAAACGTAAAATTGGAACGAGAATTCCAGTTTGAAACAAAAGGAGCCATTTCTGCAGTAAAATGGATGGATAACCGTTCAGTCACTTTCCTGTCCTCAATTCATGACCCATGAGAAACAGCCACAGTGAAAAGGAAAAACAAGGATGGTACTAGTACAGAGATTTCTTGTCCCGAAGTTGTGGCAGAATACAACAAAATAATGGGTGGTGTCGATAAGTTTGATCAATTACGAGAAAGGTATGCTATTGGCAGACATTCTGTAAAATGGTGGCACAGAATATTTTATTTCCTGGTGGGCGTTGCTGCAGTGAGCAGTTTTATCCCGTAGAAAATAAGTAAAAGAGAAAGTGGACAGCATGATCAACTCACACGCAGGATCCATCTAGCCAGACAACTGAGTCGCTGGCTTCTCATCCCAAAAAAGGCGTGGACAGAAACCTGTCTTTCTGGCAAAAAGGGGTAAAGTACCTGAAGATTTTCGTCATGTGGCTGTAGGGGAGCATCAACCCTATTTAGGAGAAACCTACTGGACGTGCCGTCATTGTAGTACCAAAGCTGCGGAAAAGAGCACTCGCTGTGTTTGTACATATTGTCAAATACCACTTTGCAAAGACCCATGTTTCAGAAAATTTCATGGCAAATAATTGTGAACAATCATTGTAACAAGAGAAGTAAATTTATCAAATAAATGTGACATATATTGAAAAAGATGTTTTTGTCATTTAACCCCAAGGAAGGGCAGTGGGAAGAATACTTCCCACCTTGTTGTGTGACCCCACTTTCACAGTTGGAGCAAATTTGATATTCTGTATGATAAATATACCTATCTGTTAACTACTATTTGCTCTCCATTCATTAAAAAACTGCTGAATGATTTTGCCCACGAAAGGGTTAAGGAAACCACGAAAAAATGCGGAAACAGAATTAAAGTTCAGGCACAAGAAATAAAAACATCGTCTGCCGATGAGAAAATTCTGTCATAGAAGGCGAAGGTTTTGCAAGAGCTGCTGAACGTAATAGAATATGTCTTCGAAACATATAATAAGGCAACCATCAATAAATCTAAAACAAGATTAATGTAACGTAGTTTAAGAAAATTAGACGATTATTAGGGAATTAGATTGGAAAATGAGACTAAGTAGTACAAGGTGTTCAAATGGCTCTGAGCACTATGGGACGTACCATCTGAGGTCCTCAGTCCCCTAGAACTTAGTACTACTTAAACCGAACTAACCTAAGAGCATCACACACATCCATGCCCAAGGCAGGATTCGAACCTGCGACAGTAGCAGTCGCGCGGTTCCGGACTGAAGCGCCTAGAATCGCTCGGCCACCGCGGCCAGCAGTACAGGGTGTTCAGACTGTCTGGGTACATAGGGAATTCTAATAATTTGTAATAAATACTCTATATCCTATAAATATTAACAAATAAATGGCAACAAAAATTCTATTAATTCTCATAATTTTTTTGTTTCCAGATTGAATGACGGCTCTGTCTGAAGACGAACGAGTGGAGTTGGTATGCGGCCGAGGAGGATGGTCGTATCGCAAAATTGCAGAAGAATTTAACCTTCGACACCCTCATCGTCAACCTATTTGTTTTACTGCTGTCGGGTAATTAATCACCAAGTTTAAAGAAACAGGCGATGTGTTTGAAAAGTCCCACTCTGGGCGACCAAAGGCTTCTGACGAAACGAAAGAGGTTCTCTCGGCCGAGATTTATGCTAGACCAAAGACATCGCTTCGTCGGACATCCACGGAGTTGGGTGTTCCAAAAAAATCCTGGCTGAGGAGAGGCTTCATCCGTACACGTCACAGATACTGCATCACTTAAATGAAGATGACCTTGATTGACGCATGCAGATGTGTGAATGGTCTGCAGATAAATTGGATGAAAATATTAATTTTACTGAAGACTGTGTGTTGTTCACTGATGAAGCTGTGTTTGATGTCAATAGTAAAGTGAACAGATAAAATGTTCGAAACTGTCTCCAGGCAGCCCACATTGGATGAGTCCATCCAAAAGCAGGGATGCCATAAGGTGAGGGTGTGTGGTTTGTGGAAAGCTCATGTGCTGGGACGTTTCTTCTTTGATAAACATGTAATGGATGAGTCTCGTCGAACATGTACGGGGCATAATCGACAGGTCAGTTCAGTGCACAATCTTGCACCGACAAAACTTGTGCAATTATGAACAGCCATAGAGATAGGACGGCTCAGTATTTCTGCAGGGGCCTCCAACAACTTGTAGAGTCCATACTGCATGCAGGGCAGACGGAGGCGCGACACGATTTTAGGAAGTATCCCATAACTTTCGTCACCTCAGTGTAAATGCAGACTATCAACAGCAAGAAAAACATTTCTGGAAACAAGCACTCTGATTTCATCTAATATCAATTTCAGTGTACGGGAGTCCTATCTGAAAGTATCTGTAGGATTGTAGCTTTGTACGGAAATGAAACTGTGGCGGGAGGGCGGGGAGGGGGGCGCTGTAGTGGGGGATCAGAGGTTGAATACAGCAAACGGGTTCAAAGGGATGTAGGCTGCGGTAATTATTCAGGGGTCAAGAAGAATGCACTGGATAGGGCTGAAGACCACACGAACGTTCGCCATTGACAATACTATTGATCATAATTTCCACAATCCAAATTTCGACTTTAAGCAGAGCTTCAGGCGCTGAAAACACGTCAATTGACAATATCAATGAAATTAATAAAAAGGATGTGAGCCTGAAATACCTCACGTCAGCATTCGTCACACACACCATCGGTTTGCAACAGATGGAAATAAAATTTTCGAAACTGTACTCGTTTCTACACATGTTTACACCGCACGCTACGTATCGCCGAATGAGTATATGACGAATGGTGACATGCATTTTATCATTTTATTAATGTTGACAACTGCCGTTTTCCCACCACCTTAACCACTTGATAGTGATTTACGGTCAAAATTGCTATTGTGTACACCACAATAGTACAAAGTCGATGGCGGACACGCCATTTAAAACAATTTACAATAAAGCTATTGCTGGACTGCTCATATAGTGGATCCTCGTTTATCCGGCTCTCATTAATCCGGATCTCTGTGTTAATCCGCATCGCACGTTTTTGTTTTTGTACTTAACACAATAACTATACAGTACTCCGGACGTACAACAGCCAATAATCGACGACGACACGGCTAATTTTAAATTCGGCCAACCGCCATAAACAGATCCTGGTGCAATATCATCAAGTTAACTTTTAGTAGTACTGTATTCTATTGCCCCTGTTTGTTGCGAGGGTCATATTACAAGGGGACTGAGAGGGAGTGGGTGCGGTGGGAGCGTTCATGAACAGAAAGTTGGATGCACTGTACAGAATTGTTGAAAAACATTGCTGCTGAATTTGATAATTTTTTTCGTTCTTAGGGTTTTCCATGATCAGTATGAACTGGGGTTCCACCTACCCCGGACCGCCATTATTTCGACAAGAATCGATCAGTCATTTTTAAAGCACAAATAAAATGAGACTGTGGAAGTTACCATGCACCACGATCACTCGTTTCACTTGTACCTTGAGAATGATTGGATGTTAACCTAGCAAAATCCTCTGCGACTGTCGAGGAAGTTATTCGGCTGCAATGCCGTACGAGTCACTATAGTTTTTACAAAATAAAGATTATTAAACTGTTTTGACTTCACACCAAGTGGCATCGCAGAGATGTATACATATAAAATCTATTAAAAAAGGCGACAGTTGTCTTAGTGGTCGGCCATAGTCTATCAAAACACCTGCCCAGCGTGGCTCGGCGTCTTGTTTATCTCAAAAGTACAGCGCAGAGACGGGTAGAATTTTCTTTCACATTCTATTACAAATCATCCTAAGCTATAGGCCCCATGTCAGAAGTTTCTGAATAACGCTGAATATGTAACTTTTTTGCTAATTTTCGGTAAAAATTTTTTTACAAGGATAATATGTAGAACAATCTTTGACATTTACTTAAAACACACAGTAGTATAAATTAATGGAAACATTATGCACGCTAATATTCTACACACCTTCCTCAATACCCTCCATCAAACAGAGCTGAAATATGACATCCGAGAAAAAGTGACAATTTCAACAACTGTGATATTTCGGAGCTGTTACACATCCTGAACGCTAAGCCGAGAGCAGTAACTTTAAACTAATGTAGCATCTCGGATATCAATGATATCCGGCTTTCCTTTCGCAGTTACACGCATCAAAGCTTCCTCCATGGCCGCCTCTACAAGATTCGCTAGTAGTCAAATTATTCTGTAACTATCTCTTTTTTCGATTTTTGGCCACATTTTTTGATACAGAGACCACTAGGCGACGGGCAGATTCAATCCGGGACCAGCGCACCACCCCGTCCAGGATGCGACGCTTTAATACGAACGGCAATCCAGGCGCTTTTTTTATGTTTAGAGACTGCACAATAAAACTGAGTCACCCATTTTTTCATTTAAGAATAAGGCATTTTGCATGTCTGCATCATTTTTAATTTATCTTCACACGATCGGTAATCAAAAACATAACCTATTTTGATTAAACACGGTGATACATTACATGCTATTTAACATTTCTTTTAGTTAAGAAGTGTGGAAGTTAAATGAAAGTAAACAATGTTGCTACTAGCGATATTCGAGCCAGTGACTTTACTACCCCAAGAACGAACGAACGCTACGCTACGCTCTCCGCTACCGACAACTGTCTTAATAAGTTCAAAATAAGTTATACTTACGTCGTACTATTTTAGGAAATTCACGTCCACTCACTGAGCTTCCTATCCTGTAAGTATTAAGAAAATCAAAGAGGCTCAAGTCCGTTAGGGCCCCCTTGTCAGTTTATATATTGGGGAGTGTCGCCGTGTGTGTGTGTGTGTGTGTGTGTGTGTGTGTGTGTGTGTGTGTGTGTGTGTGTGTGTATTGGCAACAATTTTGTTTTTGCAATGTGTCGATGGAGTCGCGCGAACAAATACCACTCATGTGTTCCAAGCGGAGCCCATTATCAACGGAAACATCCGTTTATAGTCATAAACAATGCTTTTTAATTGAAATGTTATGCACCCATTGGAAATAGCGGTCCTAGACTACTGTATTGCGATATTCGTTTTGACGTGCGTATTAACAGAGCCAGCAACAGATGAAAAGTAACCAGTACCCTTGTTGCGACTCACAAACGGACAATAACAACTGTTAATCATGAATTTCTATGAGACTTTCGTAAATTATAGAGGGACGTGTGCTGAGTAACCGGATAGTGGCCTTTCATGGGACTGCCCCCAGTTTCCGAGAAAATCGCATTATGTTTCGTATGTACCTCCTACACTTTTAACGTTAGACATGTTTCGGTCAAGGGAGCGTAAAGCAACGCCTACGGTTCATGGACACCAAGTGGCGGTACCGGTTTAAATCATGCCTTTGTCTTATTTCACACTGTTGATTTGTTGGGAGCACAGACTGATCAGATTATACGTAAATAATATAGGCACCTACACTGTAAAAATTCTCTCACCCGAATGTATTTTGCCATCCTTGTGACGTTTATTTGTAAAGGCAGGTTAAAATTTTCACGAAAAAAAAAAGAAAATCAATGCTCCCGACTTGGTGAAAGCAACAGAGTAATAGCTTCGATGAAAGATTCAATAAAAATACATTCCTTAATTCTGCATCCATGTAGTGCAACCGCTTTCACAGGAATGATCAAACACGTATTGTTCGCATCGAAGTTGGTGGAATAAAGAACAATCTTTTTGAATATAAACGAATTATGTTTTTCGGTGTCGGTTCTGGAAACTCCATGTGTCTGCGAGACTTTCATTAAATGTTCGTAGTGTTCTATGAATTTGTGTTTCGGTTGCTTCTACGATGAATACCATACGGAATGCTGTTCTAGGATAGAAAGCGATGCAAGCGATAGCGATTACGTCGATTCCATAATCTCTGTAACAAATGAAGTACGCTTTTGAAGAACGTTTGCTGTAACGATGGATTTATAAATGAAGTTACTAGGACGAAACTGACTACTTTATATAACTTTGCAGGACATACACTATTAAATGGTAACACTGTAGATTAAATTGGAAGAGAATTACACGGTCAAGATTTCACGCCGTACCCTTCGCTAGCTTGGTCGAAACATAACGTTACGAGTACAGAAGATACATCTAAAACTTCAACGTCGATGTTCTCGGAAACTAGCGCCCTTCCCACGAAAAGCTGCCAGCCATGTACTCGACACAGTTCCACTACAACACACCCAAGACTCTTCGAAATCCGTGATTAACAGGTCTGATGGTCCCATTGTCGATAGTGTTACAGCATGGCCGCAGCATTCAGGACAGCTCAGCGCATCGGACGTGGCAAAGAAAGACGAGACGAGGCGAGCAGTGCTTACCGATCCACAGCCATCTGTTTTGTTACAGTCAGCACTCGAGACGGATCGAGAGTTAAGTCATGAGGGCGCAGTATTAACACATCCCGATACAGTGTCACTATCAACAAATTTCAGCAAAACTATCCTATTGTTTCAGTTTCCGTTTATTCTTCGTGCTTCGCCGTTTCTCCTAATACACATCGTTAAATCGAATATTGGTACGGAGTAACTGAATTCACATACAAAATTCCACCAAAAAACATCTTGTCTGCAACGAGAAAAACTGACTTTTTCGGGGAGACTAATCTTCGTATGGAAGACGTGATGAGCTATATTTGTTTGATAGCTCTTGGATGCCTGCAGAAATTTCAATCGAACACTACACACACGGCTTATTCTAAACGGAAAAAAAAAATGCTGTGAAGGTGAGATACTCCTAAGCACCACTAGGGGTGAGGAGTAAGGGAAGAAGGAGACTTGTAAAAATTATCGAGAACGACGGATACTAGCGATAAATACATGGTTTTCGGTGTTATTACGTGGACAGGTGTGGAGTCCCGACGGCACTTTCACACTTGGGAGTATGAGCAGGAGAGGACATACGACAATAATCGAGGACAACAGAACGTGAAATTCACCACTTTGGGAGTAGCGAAGCAGACTGACGACAGTGTTATGACATTTCTGGCATGTGTAACTTCGGGATTTAGTAACTTGGCAACGGCGGGAAATCCTAGAATTAGAATGAATCTAAGGCTACAGTTACCATGTACGAGTATAACTGTTGAAAATGATCAGTCAGTACATTTTGAGGCACTATGTCTTCAAGCATCAGGTCAGCAGGTAACTTCATATCCTGAGTCTATCATAGGTAATAATCTCAGGGCCAGCTCCTTCATTTCTGCTTGAGTGAGGGCCTTCATTTATTGAGTCTATAAAATAACAATTTTGGTTGCTCTTCCTTCGTTTTCCCTGATCTTTCCTTCCATCAGATTCGTGCACCATACTGAATGTCTTGCCAACTGTTCCGTTACTCTACTTTTTCTTTCCTCTACCACTGCATTCAACTGAGATGTTTATTCTGCTCTTCATAGCACATCTTCACTGATTATTTTTACAGTCCATAACATTCATAGCATGTTTCACAAGCATCACATTTTGAATGAGTTCATTTCATTTCTTCAGCTTTTGCGAGGGTCAGGCTACGAGATGCACGTGTTTCCGTACACCAGAGTCATGTTTCCAAACGTGCTTTTCCGTCTACTTCCAGATACTTTTTGACGTTAGAAACCGTAACTTGGTTACGAATGATGCTTTAGCATGTGCTATCCTTCCTTTAATATCTTACTAACTCGTTTCATTTGACTTACTGAGACTTCCTAGGTAGCAGACGACCGAAGAAATTAATATTACTTAACAGGGTGGTATACTTTGATACGCATTATTGTCTGTGGTGTATTCGAGAGCGTATCTTTTTGCTCGTTATACTGTGGTGTATTCATTACTATTTTCTTAGTACTGCTATAAACAAAAGAACTTAAATACTTCAATGTAGCAAAGGCCCACTGCTTTCCTAAAATTCTGAACATGATATATATATAACGCTCATGGCTTTCAGTAGATATGTAACATTCATGGTTTTCATAAATACAAACATACGACGAAAAACGTTTTTCAAGTGTTTAACATTTCCTCTCATAAAAAGCTCACATAATAAAATGTCACTGAGAAAAATGTCGGGAAAGCTCGTCGTCTTGGCGCCGATCTGTGAACAGCTACGTCTTGTGGGCTGGATGCGCGCTGGGAGAGAGATTGTCACCAGCAATACTTCAGGGCTGCGGTGCGAGACGCTGCAGTTTTCAATTTCTCACAGGCTACTTTCATTATTTTAGGTGGTTTTCTCCTAACGCGAGGCGCTAGAAACTATTGAAAAGTTGATAATTCATCGAAACTTCCTATGAATTAAATATCAGCAAATTATGCTCTCGCTTTGTTCCTTTTTGTATTGAACCACAATCAGCTGTCATGCTACGTGCTGCACGATATTATAATTTATGCTGTCAGCGTAAAATTGTGTCACTTGTTGATATTAAAATGTTAAATTCCGAAAATTTTCGATGTAGTGTACGTGTTTCATGATCCGTCAGTGAAGGGCGACTAGTTCATTATTAATTTAATATATTGGATTTTTTTTAATGAATTTTCACTCTTGATTCCAAACTTCAAAGTTCAAATCAGCGACCACTACGCTGCAGAGTGAAAATTCATTCTGAAAACATCCCCTTAGGCTGTTGCTAAACTATTATCTACGCGGTATCTTAGAAGTGCCAATCCTTCGAGGTATGTAGAACAACTTCGATGAAGTCTGGAAGTTGGGAAAAAGAGGTACTGGCGGAAGTGAAGCTGTGAAACGGGTCGTGAACCGTGTTTGGATAGCTCAGCCGACAGTACACTTGCTTGCGAAAGGCCAGGGTCCCAAGTTCGACTTTTGGTACAACACAGTTTTGTTCTGCAAGCAAGTCTCCTACTAAATTGTTATTAGGAACAACCTTTGTAGTACCTCAGTTGCGCTCAGGAACTTCATTTTCAGTTGTTTCTTTTTTTCCCCCTAGTTCACTGCAGCGGAAACTACGTAAGTAGTGTAACAGGTTAATCGCTTGCTTGTTAAACAGGGAGCTTAAAAGAAAAACTGTACGATTCATCAGTGATCGATAGTCACGAACGATGACTATTCCACAGAAATTTAAAGCGGTTTTACATACGTCTTTGGGTGAAAGACGGCTTGGAACGCATTACCGCCACTGAAGAATTCAATGCAAATTCGAAGCAGCGTAGCAGCAAAGCACATTTTCGATGACAGATATCCAGATCAAACTCAGTAGTTTCCAGCTGACATGATTGCGGTTGAGTTGCTAACCCATCGCTGCAATGCACATTCTGAATTCCAGTGACGTAATGTAAGACCATCAGGTGGAGACACTGGATTGGTTCCTCCCAGTCTGTCACAGAAACATGATGTGTAGAAGTATTAGCTACGAGTTAACTTGTAGCGTTCCAATGTTATCGTTTAGGCTAAAAAAAGCCATCGGATGTAGATGGCGTAGTGCGGAAGTTTTTAAGTTTGTATACATTATCTAATATTATTAGATCTATGATGACGTGTGACCTCTTAATTCAAGAAAGTGGTAGAGGCGAGCCAGCTACTACATTGACGATTACAGTCTATGTACCTCTGTTTCATCCTGAAAATGCCTGTTTTACGAAAATCTGAAGTCTCTGAAACGCCATTGCAAATGGCTGATACTGATGAGTAATGTAAAGTTCTCGGAGCTAGTAAAGCTTTTTTTTCTCTTCTTTTTGTAAGTCTTGTGGCGCCTTTCACTAAGTTTTTGTGTTGTCGTTGATGACCAGCTTCGTAAACACATTTCCATAAAACTGTAACGTCTGGTCTCCAGTGAGCCGTGGCTATAGCTTTTCTTCCCCCCGCTCGGTTCGTTCTGTAAGGTTGTTCACAAAGCGCTTAAGATGGATGGTCCTGTCTTACAAGGTGTCAGTTTCCAGTGCACCTCCTACCATACGCTATGCCTAACGACGCAACAGATTATATTAAAAGACAGTTTAGAACACACTATCGACTGTACGTGGGCATTATCTTCACAATAAAAGCTGAAACAGATAGAACAATTTCTGAGAAACGATGCTCTCCATAAGAAGGGACCACTACAGTCTGTAATGACAAATGGATTGTGGGGGTAAGTGTTAAGTAAATACATCTTATCGTAACTCTGTTACATGCACTAGCACCTCTGACAGCATCCAGAGACTTACGGACAATACACTTTACGAAAGTCGCAAATTTAGAACTCACGATCTTCTTATTGTGACGCTTGTAGTTCGTTTAGGAATGCTCAGACTATGTTGGGGTGATACGGGGACAGTCTACGAGGCAACTCGGTAATATGGAGACATATCCGTGGTAGGCATATGTATTTTCTTATTTATACTTGTGTAAACAGTAACATGCTAATGATAAGCCATATGCGCTTCAGGCAGTACGAGAAACTGGAAGATTTCAGTACAATGAAGGATGGCAAACATCCTTAATGTTACTAAAGGTCGTAGAAAACTGGCCAAGCACCTCGGATTTATGCGAAGAAGGCTTTCGAAGTAACGCATATTCAGTTTTGATCGATAGTGACGTTGGAGAACCCCATTCGTGGTTAAGTGTAACCGTTCGTCAGATTCAGGCAAAGTAAATTGTTATCTGTAATCGGCAAATCTACGAAACCAAAAGCCTTCAAAAACAAACACTTTTCGTTCATTACAAAGTGAAAAGAAGTGCTTGGATGAATGGTACTTTGTTTAAAGAATAGTGTTTTGAGGCATTTGTTTTGACGGTTAAAAAATACTTGAAATCAATAAACCTACAACTCCGTGGATTGTTATTGCTAGACAACGCCCCAAGCCACCCCTGAGTGTCAACTTCAGTAACATGACATGAAAGCTGCTTTTGCGCCCCCATATGACTGCAATAATCCAACCAATGTACCAAGGTGTTACTGACTGGTTAGAATCATGTTACAGGAGGAAATAAGAAACGTTTTAGTAGAGAAATAGAAGAGGCCTGTGATCTCTCTGAAACAACGAAAAGCCTCAACATAAAAGACGAAATTTACACAGTCGCTCCATCTCGGGAAAAATGCTACAAAAATCATGGAATAAAGTTTATCGCTGCCTAAACCACGAGCAAGAACTTCCAGAATTTAATGAGTCAGACGCTGCAGCTTCAGTCGCTGATTTGCAAACTCTTCGGAGTGACATCTAGCATACCGATTTAGAGGAATAGGTACCAGAAGGCGTTTTGCTGCCGTTACCAATGAAGAACTTTAAGATGATCACATTACTGATCTTGCTTTGCAACAGTATAGTGTCGAGCAAGAGGAGTCAGATGATTGTGATAAGAAAGAAGATGACTGCACTCACATATTTGGAACAGCAGCAAACCGCTACAGCTACGGAATACTGTGGGCAAAGAAGTGGTGTGGTGCAGTCGCAAAGTAATGGTTTACGAAACAGAAACACAAAATTAAGCCTTTTAAAACGTTTTTCAATTTATAAAACTGTCTTCCTTCCTCTTTATTAGAAATGTAACTGAATTTAATTTTTTTTTACGACGCCTTTCTGAGCTCTAAATGACTTGTTTCTTCATTCGCCTCTAACTGATCTTTTTAGCGTTCCGACCACGGCCTGGTCCCAAAAGCGACTATTAATCGAAGTTCTACGGTATGACACAACCAGTATACAGGTAGCCCCTCATGCGGCTCTGTGTGTGTGTGTGTGTGTGTGTGTGTGTGTGTGTGTGTGTGTGTGTGTCACTTGGGGCTAAAACCAGCCATAGTACGAGATTACACATATACCTAGATTTTTTTAGTAAATAGTCCAGTAGCGTTTTGACCTAGGGCTTGGACGCATTATATATGTATTTAAGATTAGTACAGTGATTGGTTTCTTCAAGCAAAATAGATGTTCGGGAATGCTATGGTGTTACTGCTATAGCAAAAGTAACGCATCCTGGTAATTGCGACTGGAGCAGCGTGGCGGCTGGTGCCTCGCCAGTAGCACAAGTCCAGTAGCTGAAGCCGTACCCGTGGGAAGCAGCTGGCAACCCCTGGGAACGGCCGCTGCATCCGGCGCCGGCCTTTTCTGACTACCTGCTCGCCGTTCTCTCCTCTCAATCGCTGCGCCTCATATTCAATACCAAGCGGCGTCACCGGTAAGAGGAAAAGTACATTTTAGGTGCTGCTGTTATGGATGAATTCGAATAAAATATCCCATATAACATGTGCCTTATTTATTTATTTATGTTAGGGATTGAAAACCCATGAAGTCAAGATAGCACAGGAAATCATCTCTTTTTGACTGATTAGTTTCAGCTAACAATCTAGCCATCTTCAGAACTAAGATTTTTTCATTTTAGCTACATACAACAGCTTACAGGACTTCGCATAATGCAGTGCAGTGTAAATTTGCTGTCAACATAAAATGCGCGAGCAGGACTCGCGCAGACTAGTCTGGGAATGCTTACTTCATATACAATTTGAAACGCCATATTTAAGTGCAGTAATCGCTCCTGGATTTCTGATGATGGATACATTCCGAAACGCGTCATATGAACAATAAAGTCATTCTTTGCGTGATATTTGACTTCACCACTACGACCAAATCAGCGTGAATACAGAACTACTGATTGTTTTAATTTAGAATTCGACATCGGATTATAAATGACAAAAAAATTGTTTGTGAGATAATTACAAATTAACCTTTTCAGATTTTTTCCCTTTACCTGTAACATGAAACCTTGCTTCTGTCTAAATTTCATGATTCAATGTTTGCAGGAGGCACCTTATAGGTTTTGATGAGTGATTAAGCGAGTATTAAAATATGTGACTCAAATGTCCGCGTCTATTGGTTGCATTGACTTAAAAGCTTACATTTATTATACCGCCAGGAGTCAATAGACCTTATAATGCAACATAAATTTAAGCATGAAACTTCTACCCGTTCCAGAGAAAAAGCATTTTTAACAGACAGACAGACAAAGTGATTCTATAAGTGTTTAGTTTTTAACCTAAAAATATTCCATGGAAGTATTTGCAAAATCTTCAACAACATGTATAAATCAATACTTTATTACCGCGTCATACACCAACCAAGCATACGAAAATTAATTTTACTGCAGACTTCAGAAAAGAAACTGAATGTCCTGGATGCAGGTAGGAAAATAACCTATTTAACTGTTTTTCGTTGGTAAGAAACACCCACTATACTAAATTCTCATACCGTTGATCATTTCTGGTCTCAATGGAAGTTAAACATCATCTATAGTGTAGAACTTCGAGAAACGTCTGCGAAAACCACAGCAAAAAGTCTATCATCACTGCAAAATAATTTCCATTCCTATTCCCCTACATAAGTTATGCTTAAAAGATAGGCTACTTCTCCGTAGCACCAAATATGCTCTTGAAGCAGCAATACAGAAGTCACCCATGGCGCAGAACGTTAACTGTTGCAACAAAGAATGCAAAATACTGAATGTTAACGTTCACAGTTTCAGGCGACTATCTTGTTCATTTTTTTATTATTTAACAATAAATACACTCTTAATAGCCGCTGCCAGTGTCATTTTGTTTTCAACTTTCTGTCAAATCCTCGCGCTTATGGAACATTCTCACTGCATGCCATGTCACACAGAAACATTCGACAATTTGTTTCAGAAGTCGAGACTTAAGATCACCAGTAACCACTAAGTCAGTTTTTGTCACTAAGGATTCTGTGGATGAAGTTTTCACGCTGAGGGACGGTCGTATCACGACTGATCTCGCGCAGCTTCATCGTCTTAACATCTTCAGTTGAGCTATTCTGGTTCACGTTGGTCAGTTTGTGCTTTTGTGGCTTCTTAACTTCTCTTACTGCTTGCCGCGTTTTCGTGACAAATTCCGAAGGCTTCTTGAGAACATGTGTCCTACGAGTATTCCTACTACGAATGAACACCGAATATCTGGAAATGAAATTTAATTTAGATTTTCCAGCACACGGATACAAAACCCTATTCCGATAATTAATAAGAACGTAGATAAACGTTTAGCAAAGTCTTCATGAAAATTGCGTCAGCAGTGGAATAACGTCTATTTCGATGGGAAAATATAGCTGTTTGACGTGATTCTCCAACTGGAGAGGAAACAAGATGCACAGGATAAAGCAAAGAGCGTACTGCCATCTAAATATTATTAATCCGTTGCAGAGTAAACGTTCGAGCTCTCAGATGAATGGAGCGACGTCTTTATAAGCAACGTTTTAACAAGGTGCCTAATTAGTCACCTTCAGGCAAAGCAACAGGTTCCAGTGTAATACGATCTTCTATAATTACTGAACTGCAGCCTCCTCTGCCGAGTACGTATCGGGCGAAGCATTAAGACGACCCGCACCCATTCCTACTCAATATCGAACATGTACACTAAGCTGATGCTGTCTTCAGCCCTACAAACTTTTCTGCCTGGCAGGACGATGGCCGTTTTCAACCAAGTACCGCAAGCATGCTACTTTAACAAAACCAGTGTCGCCTGTGAGCGGTGCAGACATCAGATAGAATGTATAGGCAGCACCAGCACTCTGCCGGAGCGTACCACCACCGGCCGGAACGCTCCCGGAGACACACAATGGGACCTTCCGGTGCATAGGCTGCTCCGGTACACTAGCTATCACAGGTCACACCCCACAACGACCCACACTTCACCCGAAGATGGGGAGTCAGAAACTCGTTGAAACGCTGCTTCAAGTCGACGCTGCTACTCGGTTCATCACCCTACAAGATGTCATCCGTGAAATTCTCAACAAAATCTATATTCCCACCTATTAAAATATTTGTACGACACTTCTTTTGCTTTCACTTTAGCCCAGTGTGAACAACTTACCATCTGACCTATGACATGGACACCACTTATGAGTTTTTTTTTGTGGTTGTTCGTAAGCTTAATGCTACTCCCTAAACACTTTCACCGCCGAGTACATTTACATGTACATACAACGCAAGCCGCTCCACAGTGTGTGGCGTAGGATACCTTGTACCACAATTCGACATTTCCTTTCCTGTCCCATTCGCAAATACAGCGAGGAAAAACTTATTTATACGCTTCTCTAAGAGTCCTAATATCTCTCACCTTCGACGTCCTTACGAGAAATGAACGTTGGCAATAGAATCGGTTAGCAATAAGCCTGAAATTCCGGTTCTCTAAATTTCCTCAGTAGTAGTGCTCGCAGAGTACGTCGTCTTCCCTCCAGGGATTCTCATTTGAGTTCTTGAAGAACATCTGTAAAACGTGATGATCTAATCCAGCTTCCCGCCTCTGAATTGCTTCGATGTCTTGCCTTAATCCAACAACGTGCGAATCCAAAACGCTCTAGCAGTACTAAAGGAGGGTTTTTACTAGTATTCTATACGCCTTGTTCTTTATAGATGAGCTACACTTCCCTAAAGGTTTCCCAATACACAGAAGTCAACCATTCGCCTTTCCTGCCACTATCCTTACGTGCTCACACCATTTCATATCGCTTTGCAACGTTACACCTAGATATTCAATCACCGTGACTGTGTTGAGCAGCACACTACTAATGTTGTATTCGAACATTACGGGACTGATTTTCCTACACACCTGCATAAACTTACATTTTTCTACATTTAGAGCTACATGCCATTCATATCACCAACTAGAACTTGTCCAAATCACCCCGTATCATCCTACAGTCAGAGACAACTTCGACACCTTACCACACGCCACAGCGTCATCAGCAAACTACCGCAAATTGCTGACCAGCCAGTCCGCCAAATCACTTATGTATACAGATAATAATAGCGGTACTATTACACTTCCCTTGGGCACTCCCAACTATGCCCTTGTCTCTGAGGAACACTCGCCGTCGAAGGCAACGTACTGGGTTCTGTTACTTGCCAAGTCTCCGTGCCACTCACACATCTGGAAACCTCTTCTGTATGCTCTTACTTCCGTTAACATTCTGCAACAAGGCACAGTGTCAAAGGCTTTCCGGAACTCTAGAATTACGGCGTCTGCCTGTTGCCCTTCATCCATAGCTCACAGGTACCTTGTGAGAAAAAGAGGACGCTGAGTTTCGCAAGAGCTATGCTTTCTATATCAGTGTTAATTTGTGGATAGAAGGTTTTCTACATCTACATCCAGAAACATACTCCGCAATCCACCATACGGTGCGTGGCGGAGGGTACCTGGTACCACAACTAGCATCTTCTCTCCCTGTTCCACTCCCAAACAGAACGAGGGAAAAATGACTGTCTATATGCCTCTGTACGAGCCCTAATCTCTCTTATCTTTGTGATCTTTCCGCGAAATATAAGTTGGCGGCAGTAAAATTTTCTGTCTAAAAGAAATTTATTACTTCCGAACTGAGAATATGTTTAAGACATCTCGAGCAAATCGATGGTAAGTCTACTGGTCTGTAAGTTTGCGGATCCGTTCTTTTTCCATTCTTATCTGTAAAAGTTACCTGCGCTTTTTTCCAGTCGCTTAGTACTGCGTTGGGCGAGAGATTAGGGATAATTGCACGCTTAGTAAGGGGTTAACGCAATGCAGCAGTCTGTAAAACGGAACTGGGATTCCATCCTGACCTGGCGACTTTTTTATTTTCAATTCTTTCAGGTGCTTCTCTGCGCCCTGGGTGCCTATTACTAGTTCTTCCACACGGGACAGTGTGGGCTAATGTGACGCTTGCACTATGTGTAGTGTGCCTACATTGTTTAATGGAACGTTGCCTTGACGAGACGACACGTTGGCGGCGGTTTGAACGGACATTTATTACTCTCAATAACAGTTTGATTTTGAGACCAGCATTAAGAGCAATAAAAGGAGAAAGTATACTCCCTATTTTTATAGTGGATTACCTTGAAGCAATGCAAGGAAATTGAAGGCTTTATCATAATTACACACCATACAAAAGTAGTGCGCCATATGGTTTTCATGATGCAGCTCCCTGCAGAAAACGCTCTGCATAAGAAAAATAAATGAAGTTTTAGGTAAGCGGCTGGGCGGAAGAGCGCTAAGGAGGTGCTACGCCCAGCCCAGCATGCAACCCCGAAGTATCGATCACGTCGCACCTCCACCTCAGACTGCGAAGACAGGTCGCGCTCCGCGGGCGCGACTCGCCCACCTACACACTTGGCACCCCGTGCTCTCTACGCAGCCGATGACATCTGGTACCGAACGCGCCTTTTTTCCTGCCACCAATGACCTGTAGATGAAAAGGCGCTGCCCCCGTATTTTAACAACCTGAACCACTTTCATAAATAGCGCAGTGTAAGAAACTGTGCCACTTAAAATTCTCTCTGGAATACGTCTCGTCTCCAACAGTCTTACACAGCAGCGGGGATATACCGGTACATAAAAAATTGTTAGATTTTTTGAACGAAGATGTTCTAGTTCTTACTGAATCAAACGCATACGACGCCAACACAATATAAAATGGAAGCCACGGCTTCGAAGTGCCGAAGGTCACACAAAGTGGAGATACCAGACTACTCCTTTCTTAATTTTTTAGTGTTCTGTACTTCAATAGGTAGAAACGGAACACACACACAGGATCACTTTGTTGTTCATCCATTCGCGCGCGGGTGTGTGTGTGTGTGTGTGTGTGTGTGTGTGTGTGTAGAACCCTTTTACTCAGGAACGGGTAGATGAATCAAGTTTAAGTTTATGTCACGTACTAAGGTATAAATACGTTAAACTTCTAAGCCAATGCAATCAACAGATACGGGCATTCATGTTACATATTTTGATTAAAACGCACCAATTAAAACCTATAGGGTGCTTCCCGTTTGTCTAGAATCATGAAATTTGGCAAGAAGCAAAGGTTTCAAAGTAAAAGTGAAGGGGAAAAAAAAATCATAAAATTGTTAACTTGTGATATCACACGAAAAAATATATTTATCTTGCCATTTGTTATCCGTCTTAAAACATTCTCGAAAATCTTGGAATTTCTGGGACCGATATCTTCCCAATATCAATGTCCATAACAGCCAAAAATCGGAGAGATTGTCCATTCCCCGGATAGATGAACTGTCTGTATACATAAATAGCTTAGCGCAGCCTTTTATTCTTCTGCGCCATTCTGACAAAGTTTCCACACTAATTTAGGCTACTAAAGCGTGGTGTGTTTTCGAATGTATGATACTTCTGACCAGAAAGCGATTCTGGTAGCCGGAGTGCATGGTTTTTGTTAATCACGCCTTTTGCGTTCTTGTGGTGATATTTCCTTAGACACTTATTCCCAAAACACACATTTCTTGGTATCTAGCTCAGAAGTGAAATATCAGTTTTCGTGGATTTAGCTTTTTTAAATATAATGAAACGTTTTCTTAAAAAATGTCATCCCCGATCTATACCTTTGGAGTTTAATTACGAGAAACAAACGTTTTGGTTTTTTTTCTAACAGAGATGACAAACGCAAATTTCCATAGATATAGTTTTGAAAAGGCTTTCATAACGAATAATTTCATAAAACTTTTCATTCCCTATTTCACTCCCTTAGAGGATTGAATGTCCAAAATACTGAAAAACTTATTTTTTAAATTTTTAACAGAGAAGTCAAATACCAATTTTCATAGACGTAGCTTTAAAATGCTTCAATAGTTCCTTACTAACGATTTATTTTCAAAAAATGTTTTCTGCCACTATTGCCCTTAGTAGCTGAATTTCCAGTAATGCTGAAACATTTTTTTTTTTACTTCTGACAGGGAAACCGAATACTAATTTTCATATGGATTACACATCAACCTCAGCAAATCCAAACTCATGATAATCTACATCTACATTTATACTCCGCAAGCCACCCAACGGTGTGTGGCGGAGGGCACTTTACGTGCCACTGTCATTATCTCCCTTTCCTGTTCCAGTCGCGTATGGTTCGCGGGAAGAACGACTGTCTGAAAGCCTCTGTGCGCGCTCTAATCTCTCTAATTTTACATTCGTGATCTCCTCGGGAGGTATAAGTAGGGGGAAGCAATATATTCGATACCTCATCCAGAAACGCACCCTCTCGAAACCTGGCGAGCAAGCTACACCGCGATGCAGAGCGCCTCTCTTGCAGAGTCTGCCACTTGAGTTTGTTAAACATCTCCGTAACGCTATCACGGTTACCAAATAACCCTGTGACGAAACGCGCCGCTCTTCTTTGGATCTTCTCTATCTCCTCCGTCAACCCGATCTGGTACGGATCCCACACTGATGAGCAATACTCAAGTATAGGTCGAACGAGTGTTTTGTAAGCCACCTCCTTTGTTGATGGACTACATTTTCTAAGGACTCTCCCAATGAATCTCAACCTGGTACCCGCCTTACCAACAATTAATTTTATATGATCATTCCACTTCAAATCGTTCCGCACGCATACTCCCAGATATTTTACAGAAGTAACTGCTACCAGTGTTTGTTCCGCTATCATATAATCATACAATAAAGGATCCTTCTCTCTATGTATTCGCAATACATTACATTTGTCTATGTTAAGGGTCAGTTGCCACTCCCTGCACCAAGTGCCTATCCGCTGCAGATCTTCCTGCATTTCGCTACAATTTTCTAATGCTGCAACTTCTCTGTATACTACAGCATCATCCGCGAAAAGCCGCATGGAACTTCCGACACTATCTACTAGGTCATTTATATATATTGTGAAAAGCAATGGTCCCATAACACTCCCCTGTGGCACGCCAGAGGTTACTTTAACGTCTGTAGATGTCTCTCCATTGAGAACAACATGCTGTGTTCTGTTTGCTAAAAACTCTTCAATCCAGCCACACAGCTGGTCTGATATTCCGTAGGCTCTTACTTTGTTTATCAGACGACAGTGCGGAACTGTATCGAACGCCTTCCGGAAGTCAAGGAAAATGGCATCTACCTGGGAGCCTGTATCTAATATTTTCTGGGTTTCATGAACAAATAATGCGAGTTGGGTTTCACACGATCGCTGTTTCCGGAATCCATGTTGATTCCTACATAGTAGATTCTGAGTTTCCAAAAACGACATGATACTCGAGCAAAAGACATGTTCTAAAATTCTACAACAGATCGACGTCAGAGAGATAGGTCTATAGTTTTGCGCATCTGCTCGACGACCCTTCTTGAAGACTGGGACTACCTGTGCTCTTTTCCAATCATTAGGAACCTTCTGTTCCTCTAGAGACTTGCGGTACACGGCTGTTAGAAGGGGGGCAAGTTCTTTCGAGTACTCTGTGTAGAATCTAATTGGTATCCCGTCAGGTCCAGTGGACTTTCCTCTGTTGAGTGATTCCAGTTGCTTTTCTATTCCTTGGACACTTATTTCAATGTCAGCCATTTTTTCGTTGGTGCGAGGATTTAGAGAAGGAACTGCAGTGCGGTCTTCCTCTGTGAAACAGCTTTGGAAAAAGGTGTTTAGTATTTCAGCTTTACGCTTGTCATCCTCTGTTTCAATGCCATCATCATCCCAGAGTGTCTGGACATGATGTTTCGAGCCACTTACTGATTTAACGTAAGACCAGAATTTCCTAGGATTTTCTGTCAAGTCGGTACCTAGTATTTTACTTTCGAATTCACTGAACGCTTCGCGCATAGCCCTCCTTACGCTAACTTTGACATCGTTTAGCTTCTGTTTGTCTGAGAGGTTTTGGCTGCGTTTAAACTTGGAGTGAAGCTCTCTTTGCTTTCGCAGTAGTTTCCTAACTTTGTTGTTGTACCACGGTAATTGATCGATAAGAACAGATAGAGCTCACAGGTCGATTAAAGGAACTGCAAGCAGTGCATTTCTTCGTCTACCTTGGGTCAACGATCTGCAGCACGGGAAGCTGTGAAGATGAGATAAGACGACGGATCACATTAGGGCGAATGGCTATGAAGAAGCTCACGAAGATCTGGCAGAGCAGAACAATAACAAATAGCACGAAGATCCGGCTAGTTGAAACACTCGTGTTTTCTGTCTTCTTTTATAGTTGCAGAACATGGACACTCAAGGCCAGAGACAAATAGCGCATTGGTGCGTTTGAGCTTTGGTCCTAGCATAGGATGCTACGCATAAAATGGACAGTAAGAAGAACAAATGTGTCCATTATTGAGCAACTCGATATCTCCAGACGCCTTTCTTCTCGAGTCAACAAAGAAATTATCAGTCCTCTGGCCATATTGTGAGAAGAGGGAGAGGGAGGGGGGACAGAGAGGGGGGACAGAGAGGGGGGACAGAGAGAGAATTTAGAGAAAATAATCTTGCAAGGAAAGATCGAGGGCACAAGACCAAGGGGAAGAGCAGCGAGCAGGTGGATAGATCAAATCAAGAAGATCTCTGGTTTACCTCTTCAGCAAGCACTAAGAGTATCTGGCAACTGTCCGGAATGGAGACGCTTGGTTCATGGGATCACGACGCTCAGCAATGAGCACAACGACTTATGATGATGAAATGGGAATTAAATCGACACCCTGCCTGCAAATAGGCGTTATATACATCATTGGAGAGACGTTGAAAATGTGTGCCCAGAATGGGACTTGAACCCAGGATCTGCTGCTTACATGGCAGATGTTCTATCCATCTGAGCCACCGAGGGCACAGAGGATTGTGCCCCTGCAGGGGCTTATCCCTCGCACGCTCCCTGTGAGACCCACATTCCTAACATGTTCACACCACTACATTCGTAGTGTGCCTAATAGAAGTTTGCCCATCACACTCATTACTCGTGGCAGATTGATCTACGAAGTCCCGTACGAGTTGGGGCATAGAGTGTGTGTTCGCACAAGAAGGTCAATGGCCGGGTAGATTAATCTGCCACGAGTACTGTGTGTGATGGGCAAACTTCTATTAGGCGCACTACGAATTTAGTGGTGTGGACATGTTGGGAATGTGGGTCTCATGGGGAGCGTGCAAGGGATAAGTCCCTGCAGACACACTATCCACTGTGCCCTCGGTGGCTCAGATGGATAGAGCCTCTGCCATGTAGCCAGCAGATCCCGGGTTTGAATCCCGGTCGGGGCACACATTTTCAACATGTCCCCAATGATGTATATCAACACCTGTTTGCAGCTAGGATGTCGATTTAATTATCATTTCATTCTAGAGAGGCTGCACGGTCCTCAATTGTATTTGTTCTTTCGGGAACAGATACTACCTTCACATATACTTCTGATGATGATGATGATGATAATGATGATGATAAGCTAAATTGTCTTCAGAGCGACACATTTTCAAAAAGACTTTGATCCCTATTTCACTCTCTGAGGAGTGGAATTTCGAACAATCCCTTCTTAAAAGATGTTTACAGTGTAAGATCAACACCTTCTACAAATTTCAAGCTTCTATCCTTACTGGTTTGGGCTGGGAGATGAGTCAGTCCGACACAGCCTTCTATATACAGACATGAAGTTTGCACAGAGCCCTCAAATCGCGAGTCCTACTCGCTCTTGGTCAATTCCTTTTTTAATCAAACGTCACAAAGTGGTGTGCCCACACATTAAGACCTCTGCCCAACGATAGACTGAATGCTGCCTTGTTGCGTGGCAAGCACGTGACGCGGTAAGTGAAGTATGTAAGCGGAGCAGTGACGAAAGGACAACCATTTTGATGACTATACGGGCCGCTAATAAAGGAAACCCATTGACATAAGCATCTTGACATAAGGTAGAATGTCATGTCCCAACGCATGTGAACCAACATCTCGGAAACGCAAGGGTGGTCGGCTGTTTTGAGTGCTGCTGTCGTGACTATCTACAGGAAGTTGTTGACTAACGGTGAAACCACGAGTAGGCAACAGCTGTATTTCTGCGCTTCATCACAGATCTTTGAGGTCGGAGGCTTGCCCGCTCTGCAAAAATAGAAAGGCGGGATAGGCGGCGATCTGTACGAGATCTGACGACAGATTAAAATGCTGGGTGCATGCACAAGTTCCGGAGCACGCTGTTCAGTGCACATTGACATAGGACTCCGCAGAAAACGACCTCAACGTGGTGTCATGTTGACCCAACGGCTCTTCTGTTAGGATTGCAGTGAACACGGTATCACGATACTGGACCGTCGATCACTAGAAACGTGTCGCTTGGTTGAATCAGTCATGTCTCTGGTTACACCAGGTCTACAAACATTTCCGGATACGTCGCCATCTTCCGAACGGCTGCTCGAAACACGCACCGCGCAATGGTCGCAGGCCGGTGATGGCAGTATTATGCTTCGGAGGCACATTCACCTGGGCTTCTATGCGATCTGTGGTATAATCGAAGGCACCATGACCTCTGTGCACTACGTGAACATTACTGAGTACCACCTGCGTCCCTTCATGATTCATGTCTTGGTTGGGTTGATTTGGTGGAAGAGACCAAACAGCGAGGTCATCGGTCTCATCGGATTAGGTAAACATGGGGAAGGAAGTCGGCCGTGCCCTGTCAAAGGAACCATCCCGGCATTTGCCTGAAGCGATTTAGGGAAATCACGGAAAACCTAAATCAGGATGGCCGGACGCGGGATTGAACCGTCGTCCTCCCGAATGCGAGTCTAGTGTGCTAACCACTGCGTCACCTCGCTCGGTGATTCATGTCTTCCCCGACGGCGATGCCAGCAGTGTAACTGTCTGTGTCACGAAACGTGCTACCGTGTTTTGAGCAGCATCAGAGTATTGCTCACAGAATTATGCTATATAGGCAGCTGGAGAACCGGCAGTGGCTATAAGAGGTTGATATGGTCATTTCCAATATACATGTTGATTCAAAAAGAAAGAACAGATTTCGATTGCTTATTACGAAATATGAAAGACAAACACATCACGAATATCACTGGATAGAGGAAGGTTCAAAGTTTTATGTTTTCACAAAGACTATATCATACACTATTCTTGAGCACCATGCGTTGCTCGAGAAACATCGAAACAGCAGTCTCTTTCATTCCACATACGAATCAACAGAACACTTTATTGAGTCGACAGCTTCAACAATTCGATTTCTCAGATCTTTAAAAGTAGCTGCCATAGGTAGGACAAGAACTCTTATGTACCCCCCAAAAAAAGTTTCAAGGTGTAATTTCTGGCGACTTGGGAGGCAAAATGGAATGAACACGATCTTGTTAAGTTGTGGTGTAGTGGCCTTCTTGCTACAAACAAAGAACAGCGCAGAAGTGCCAAAATTCTGAACATCTATCAAGTGACATGCGCAATGTGTTTCTATCTGTCATAATTTGTCTTTGATAAATATTGAAATCTGTTCTTTCTCTTTGAATCACCTGGTACTTGAATACCCAAAGAGTCGAGCCAGCTGACTGCTGCAGGTGTTATATCTGCAAAACCTTTCCGGGTACCCATGAATTTTCTTTTTAGGCAGTCGTGTATAATGGTAGGATCTCTTTTACTATCTTCTCCTACTCGTGGAGGGACACACTTGTATCTCCATTCTCTTCTTAGACCACAGCTTTCTGGGGCTAGTTGCCCATTCTTTACCCAGACCTGTTCTCTAGATTTTAGCCTGTGGAGCGGTCAATTGTTCAATTGTTCAGTGTTTCATGAATTAGTAATTCTAGAACTTTTGAGTTCCGTCTATTGAAGCGTTATTGCTTTTGTAGTTGCAGGTTTGGTGGGTCAGTATTGGCGAAAACTGACAGCCATGATAATGGTGTGGATTGAACAGTACTTTGCCCGATCCTCATTGCATCGTGTAGAAGTATGTTTGTTGATATGGCTACTTCTTTTCCAAGCAGAAGAGTATTCGGCAACAGCATACACAAATGCTTGTGTTGTAGTTCTCGAGGTGTTTTCATTACAGCCCCAGATAGCACCGAATGGCAAACTAGGAACTGACTGTAATCTTTCGCAGCAAAAAGTTATTACACAGGCGACATCCTAAATATTTAGATGTAACTCTCGACAGCCCCCCCGACATCTAGGAAACACTGAGAACTAACATGTGCATGATAGTGAACACACACACCTTGTTCACCAACTGCATATGGTCTAAATCCGATCTACCACATCTGAAATCCTACTGGTCCGCGATTTGGGGTAATTTCATGACCTGTGCGACGATATCTGGTGCCACATGCCTATCATGACCTTGTCGAAGAATCGCGGTTGTATGGCATTTCAGTGGTAGACCAACATGCTATCAACCCCTTAATGCCATGCGTCGCGAATACGCATCATGCCAGAGCCTCGTTAATAAATGGAAGGTTAATTGTTTCTGAGTGCCAATGACGGTAGATGCAGATTTTACACGGAGCTAACAATGCCTGTGACAGGTGTTTCCGTCTCCCGAATGTTTAAGATACTTCTAAAACGGTTCAAATGGCTCTAAGCACTATGGGACTGGACATTTGTGGTCATCAGTCCCCTAGACTTAGAACTACGTAAACCTAACTAACCTAAGGACATCACACATATCCAAGCCCGAGGCAAGATTCGAACCTGCGACAGTAGCAGCCGCGTGGTTCCGGACTGAAGCGCCTAGAACCACTCGGCCACAGTGACCAGCCTAGGATACTTTTACAGCGACTTGCTGTTCGCAATTTTGTTCATGACACACGCACGAAAGGTTACTGTCCTTGTTTGTACAATTACAGCTACATACTAAGGTGAGTACAGTTCTGAAAATGGTGTGTTTGTTCTATAGTACCTGTGATGTGATGAAATAACATTTTGATGTAATAAACTAGTTGCAAGTGCAAGTGAAGTCACAAATACTGTTCGTGAAAATATGCATCATTATTCCCGTTGATTTATAGCACCAGAGTTCTTCAGTGACCAACTCTGTTCATTATTTTCGTTTTATACTTTAATTTATTGCAAAATTACCAATAATTCATATGAACATCCGACCTGAACATCGTTTTGACTGATTACGTTTCACTTTTATTATAATGTGGAATTTCTAATGGAACTGCAAATACTCTGCCTGTTTTATTTTATAGGCAATGGATCCATGGGGTTTTATGCTCCACGAAATGCAAATGGAGATTTTCAAGCTTTTGTAAGGGACTGTGACAGTTTCAAAAAACCCCGTAATTACCAATTTCTGTATCATTTAAATTCAAAATAGAAGACCCACTCCGCAAAAAAGGAAAAGGCGTTACAAATGAAAAGAGAGGCCTTCAACTATTATAGAGGCAGAAGTACTATGCAAAAAGGATCGGGGTCCAACAAAACATGTTCAAGTTAAGTTTGCCCGAAACATTGTAGCGGTCACTGGCCTCGCATTTAAGACACAAGACAAAGCTGTGAAAGACCAAATTGTAAAGGGCAGATAGTATTCATGTCTATTAAGTGTACGTTCATGTGTGTCTAAACAAGATGATAAACTGTTTCCAAGGATTTCACGAATAAGGGTAATTTTATTATATATAATTATTTAAAATTTATGCCGCCACGTTGTTATTTTTAATCACGAAAACCTACTAATGTATCATTAAAATGTTAAATAAAAATCTCTTACTAAATGAAATGGTATAGTGTTCAATTTCTAAAATGCCTGTTATTGCAAATATGCGACATAGCCAATTATACCTGACAGCCATAACAGATTTGTCCTTATTTACGCAAACTTCATTACTGTTACAAAATATAACTTAATTTTTATTTCTAGTAGAAATTTGTTCAGGTATTAAGGGGTTGAGCATGTGATCACAATGTTTTGGCCCATTAATGTGTAAAGAGTTCGCATAATTACGAAACTGTCGAGAAACTGACAACGACCAAATGGTGACCACCGCTAAGACTGGCAGCTGATTCACTCAGTAAGAGTGTTAATGTAATGCATATAAATAGTCGGAAAAACCACATATTGCTGGTGCAATAAAGAGCTAATTTTTCTATTTTCCTTGAGACGCAATGTACTGCAAGGCGTAGACGCAAGTGAAGAAGGAAGTCCATCTTTCTACATTTCCGATCGGTGGTCGACAATATATCGTACTGCTGAGTGATATACAAGAAGTATCCTAACACATGATAAAACCCAGAACGTTACAACAGATGGCGAATATTCAACAGAGGCTCTAGTACGATTGGGTGCTCCACAAATACTCTTAACAATCGCAGAAATGCCACTATTTTCGACGTACATAAACGACTTAGCAACTAAAGACCGCAACACCTTTAGATTGTTCGCTTGTGATACTGCTTTCAACAGGAGATTATGGTCACTGGGTGATCGTAAGAAAGAACAGAACGATGTGACATTTCTTCTTTGTGAACAGAGTGCAAGTTCTGGTTAAATGTGGACCAAAGTGTGACAGCAGGTACCCAATTCATTCGAAAAACCGTAGTTAGGATCTTAAGAGACAGAGAAGCCTAAACGAAAAATCTAACGGAGATGTATTTAGAAATTTGGAGTAAGGATATTTGAAAGAAAGGTGGCGTGGTGTAAAA
Source organism: Schistocerca cancellata (assembly GCF_023864275.1). NCBI lineage: Eukaryota > Metazoa > Arthropoda > Insecta > Orthoptera > Acrididae > Schistocerca > Schistocerca cancellata. Next base: position 1,097,272,886 of record NC_064626.1, on the reverse strand, counting down.
TGAGAAAATCATTATTTCAGAAAAATGGTGCAACAGCAGATTGCATTGCATTAGAAGCGTCGATATCATGAAAATAAGATTAGAAATTTGGACGAGAACAGAGGTACGCAAACACTTTTCTGCTCGCGTCACACGTGAATGGAGTAAGGACGGAGCCGTTAACGTTGACACGGCGTAACCTCCGCCGTGCATTGTACAGCTACTTGCAGAATATAGAAGATTATTAGGTACAAGGGTATGAATGAGCCACAGTAGCAGCTTTTGTCTGCTGCGTCGTAACAGCGGCGGTAGCGAGATGATTTGTCTGTGGGATAATAAGGTAGGATAACGTTGATGGATCGAACGTTTTCTTTTACTTAGTATTCCTACACACACACACACACACACACACACACACACACACACGTATTCAGCTCACATATTCGTCCTGCGCGCGATACGAACGTATTAACAATGCCCCTTTCCTGCACGGGTGCGCAACAGCACCTCGTGCGGCACCTAGAAAGCGCACGGGGTACTCCAGCAACTGCATAAGAAGAGTCACGAAGCTAATATCAAGTGCAGTCACAAGTCTAAAGAAGATGTGTCGGGCATGGTCTTTCTAACATACATGCTCAGGATGACGGACAGATATTGTATATTGTGAGAATTCGGCGTCAAGGATGTTTCAAAACGGACCAAGGAAATCAGTGTGTCTCGGAACGGCAATGGGCAAATAGAACACATACGCAATGTTGTGTGTATACTGTATACCGTCTGTGTGTGGAAAAGTATGTTAGAATGACCGGAAGATCTGTCAAACGGTATTGCAGGTACGCGGAGCACAGAAGGGTGGAAGAGGCTCTGCCCACAGTTTTGTAATAACATCCCTTCACATATTATCCAGGCTTAGGACGGGCTATGTGCATGGTACGTACTCAAATTCCTTATTTTTTCCTTTTCCTTTTTACATCATTACTGCATCAAATGATAATTACTCCGACTCATTATTCTTATGTCCTAACCTTTTGTCGCTGCCTACGTATCTCTCTTCTTTTCTAAAAAGACAACTCAATGGAATCTTTTTTAGTTTCAAATATGGCATTTACGGCTTCCTCCTCCAGCTTATTTATTAAAAATTATATGTCATGCAAGGTGCAGCGTGATTGATCACTTCAAAGCACTCGTTTCGTGTCATCCCCTGTCCTGTGGCGCCGCTCTTTGCCCCACCTCAAGCGCACTTAGAACCGACTGCAGAAATGTGTGGCTTACTAGGATCTGCCTGACGATGCATCCCGTTCTTTTTAGCTCCCTGCGCACAGACATTGTCCTAGCTGAACTGCTGCTAGCAATTAGGAACTCGTGACTGATTCCTTCTACTGATTTCATGGTTTTTAACAACCGCCCTCCGCAATGCGCGACAATCCTTTTCCGTCAGTACATCAGGTTCGCCCGGTTTTGTTTTAGCTGTGGTTGGTCCCTCGCGTTTCCACTTTTCAATCAAACCAACAGTCGACTCGGGCAGTTGTAGGAGGGTTGAAATGTCTCTAATGGATCTGTTACTCAGGTGATACCCAATGACTGGTCCACGTCACTGAGCTCTGCTGACCGATCCATTCTGCTTTACTGCCTCTTTACTGACAACACAGTATTCCCTGCCTCCTTTTAAATTGGTGGATCCGGCTCTCGTGACATGTAATGGTCAATTCCGTCTTACATAGATACTTTTGATCAGACATTGGATATCACCCATTTGTCTTCTCTACTAATGGCAAGTGCATACTGAAGCATACAGACATTTTTCCTGCCTCCGTGGGACAATGATTGCCTAAAGCCACTAACGTTGTTGTGAATTATCCCCTGACACTGAATGTCCAGTGCCTCCATTATAGTTTCTGTCTGCTAATACTTAACTGTCGTTTAACACTCTTCAACCATCTCTTAGACCAAACGTACTTATTTAAAACAAAATCTAATATAAAAAGGTAACTATACACGATTGACCAACTTCGTGTTCAAGCCGTATGTTGCATGCATCAGTAATTCCAATTAGATGTTAAATAACTGCGAATATGTATGCATTTGCGGACGGATTCCACAACAATGAGCCCGGACATAGATTTGCCATGCTGGTCGCTCAGTAAAGACGGAAGTACTAGGCAGCCACGATAGTATTCATATTCTCACGCACCAAATCTGCATCTGTACTCCGCGAGCCACTTTGCGGTGAGTAGCAGTGTAGTTCACGGGAAAAACTATTGCCGGTAAGCCTCGGGGTGAGCTCGAGTCCCTCTCATTTTATCTTCATGATCTTTTCGCGGGATATACGTAAGAGGACTCAATATACTGGTTGACTCTTCTAGGAACATACGCTCTCTGAAGACCATACTATGATGCAGACCGCCTGCCACTGCAGTTGGCTGAGCATCTCTGTGACGCTTTCGCGCTAACTGAACCTGTAACGAAACACACTGCTCTTTGGATCTTCTAAATTTCCTCTGTCAATCCTGCCTTGTACGGTTCCCAGACTGACGAGCAATATTCAAATATTGGTCGAACGATGGTTTTGTAAGCTACTTTCTTTGCTGATGGACAACATTTTCTGAAGATTCTTCCAATGAGCATCTGGCTTATCCGCGATTCATTTTATGTAGTTGTTTCCCCCTCAAATCGCTCCGCACCCTTACTCCTAGTATTTTATGGAAGTAACTGCTTCTAGTGATTGTTCTGAAATGGTATAATCATACAATAACGAGCCTTGCCGTCTATGTATACGCGATACTTCACATTTGTTAACGTCGCGACTTCTCTGTATTAACAGCAACGCCCGCGAAATGCGTTATGGAACTTCTGACGTTATCTATTAGGCCACTTAGACACGTATTGTGAACATTAATGGTCCCCTAACACTCAACAATTGAAACACTGAACAATTGACCGCTCCACAGGCACACCCGAAGTTAGTAGTACGTCTGAACACTTCTCTCCGGTCAGAATAACGTGTGTTCTTTTTGCTAGGAACTCTTCACACCGATCGTACAGTTGCTCTGTTATTTAGTACTCTCGTATTTTGTTCACTAGGCGGCAGTGCAGAACTGTATCGAAAGCCTTCCGGAAGTCACGGAGCACGGCATCTACCTGGGCGCCTTTATCTACTGCTCTCTGGGTCTTGTGGATTAATAGAGCGAGCTGGGTTTCACACGATCGTTGTATTCGGAAACCAAGCTAATTCTTATAAAGATCTTTGGTCTCCTGAAGTGGAACAGTAAGAGAGCTTAAAACATGTTCCAAAATTCAGTCATACGTCAGAGATACACAATCACATTTTTGTGCGTATGTTCGATGACCCTTCTTGGAAACGGCAATGACCTGTGCTTTTTCCCAACCATTAAGAACGCTTCGTTCCTCAACAGGCCTACTGTAAACTGCTGTTAGAAGAAGCGCAAGTTCTTTCGCATGCTCTGTGCAGAATGTAACTGGTATCCCGTCAGATCCAGTGGCCTTTCCTCTGTTGAACGATATCAGCTGCTTTTCTATCCCTATGTCATCGTTAGTGCGACGATTTGAAGGAGGAACTACGGTGCCATATTCCTTAGTGAAACACGTTTGGAAAAATACTTACTGTGCCATCGTGTTTCAACGCCATTATGGTCGCAGAGAGTGTGCCAAATTCGTTTACTGATTTAACGTAAGCCAAGAGCTACCTAGGATAGGTAGTCGATAGAAAGAATTTTGCTTTCGAATCCATCGCTAACGGATTGACGCTTTCTTTGCTTTTGTAGCGAATTTCTAACAAGGTTATTAGTAAAGGTAGACTCAAATTACCACAGATGTTCAACGAAGTCTATTTTAGGATTCATTATATGGATTAAATCTTGGCAACAATCAGGTATGATCCTCCGAGTAATTGGAACGTGGCAGGGTAATATTTCTTGTCGCTGATTCGACAGTCACCTCAGTTCAGGAGGCAACTGGAGAAATACACGACACCCTTGACATGACCGCAAAAGAAAAAGGAGAGGAAGAAAGCGTCGACTGTCAGAGGGATGCCCTAGCTCCGCAACAGGTTTTCCTCCACCCGTTCGCCTTACCGAAAGGTGGAGACACAGGTGTGTTCGCCGTCAACAGTGTGAAATATGTTGCGGTTATATTATGATAAACATTCAGGGATGTGGCCAGGGTTCAAATCCCTTCCTGCAAACCATATTTATCCGCCGTTTACCCCAAATCGCTGGAAGTAAATTCCGGAATAATTTGTCTGAAAAGAACACTGCTGATTCCCTCCACCCCTTTTTTCATATCCTTGAGTGTCCGGAACTACTGCAGCGCTAATGGCCCATAGTCACCGATTTTGTGAAAGAGCTTTACCAGAAGTGCGCGATCCTTCTTGGAGACAGTCATGTTGGACGTATCGGGCGCAAACTGAAGAAAAGCCATGAGCAGCGCGTCGGGTGGTGTGCATATTCTGATGCTTACAGCGTTATCTATTGGTCAATATTTCGTTTTTTTCTTCTTCGTGACTCCCCCCTTCCAGTTTCAGTTTAAGCTGCCTAAATTGGACGTCATTCTGAGCCTATGGTTCTTTCTACAGCGTTTTGAAACTGGAGCTTTAATTATGGACACCCCGTATATTTCTTGTCCCTTCACTTAATACTGTTTCTTGGGACTTTGTAGGTAGTCTTTCGCGGAACAGCTGGCGTCTGTCTACAAGTGTCTGCCAGTTCTCGCTCTCCAGCATTCCACTGAGTCTCTCCCATGGGGCAAACAAACCTATCACCATTTGTGCTGTCCTCTTCTGGACTCTCAGTATCCATCGTCACAATTATTTCTTATAGGTATCACACGCTTCAGTAATATTCTAGGACGCGTCCCTCGAGTCTTTAGTACGCAGTCTCCTTTGCAGATTTAATTCTTTCCAGTGTCCTGCCCATGAGCCGAAGTCTATCTGCTTTACCTACGACTTCAACTTCACATCCGCACAAATTGCTACGCCCAGGTATTTATATGGATTTAATGATTCTAATTATGACTGATAGTCACAGCGTACTATGATTTTGTGTCTCTTAAGTTATACGAGAACCTTGTCTATCCGGTCTGGGTAGGACCGGATGCAATACGATTTACCGAAATTTCGGAAATATTCTACTGCATACAAAAACTCTAATAAGTGCAACAGTATATAAATATTTGTTTTGGCACAAACGAGAAACATTTTGACACTTTATATTTACTGTAGTATATTCACTTTTATTCAGTGAAATAGTAAGTTCCTTTTGTTGCGAACTTGTGTGGCGTTCGACAGCATCGCGATCGCTTAGACGTTTCACTAACATCAGTTCGGCTGGAGTTGCAACTTTTCCTGCAGGTTTGGACAGGATATCTTAACACTATCCCCTCTTCTCACTGAACCAAACGAATACTGCTTCATCTAGTGTCATTTTCTGCTTTCTTTACTGTACCGCAGTTCTGCAAACTGTCTTTAGTCACTTTGAAGCAGGAGTCTTCAGTGCCTTTTCGATTCTTCTACCAGTCTGCCACTGACGATTAGCAGTTTTCTTGTCTATTCTGTATAGTGCTTCCAACTATTTTGTTAACAGAAACAACCACTTTCTTTCGCAGCGAAGCCATTTCACTCACGGACACTCAAATCACGGGAACAAAAGAATACCGGTACTGCTTCTTAACTCTGCAAGGAACAGATCCACACTGAGGCAGCTGTAGGGTTGGGACCGAGAAACTGGAAACAGGGATTACGACGTCCTGATAAACGAGGTTCCACGCAAATCTTTGCACCGCTTTGAAATTTTATCTAGACAGGCTGAGTATCTGTGCAGTTTCTTTTTCACAATACTTCATTACAGATAACAGCATCATCTGGAAAAAGATCTGAGGTTACTATTAACAGTGTATGCTAAGTGATTAACGCGTAACATATCCAAAATTGGCCTCTAAACACTTCGCTGGGATACGCCTTCAGTTATGTACAACAAAAGATTATCTGTTTGTAGCCTATTTCATCGTACGTTAGCCTCGAGTTCCCGAAACAACATGTAGAAGAAAATCGACAAAAATCAAAACACAGTTGACACCTGTAAAATGATATTTGAGGTAGCTTATAGACTTAAGTGATCTAAAAAAATCGCAAGTTGATGTCATATTACGTTAATTAATATAGCCAAATGTCCCTTCGAAAATAATTCGTCAGAGGGGACGTAGTCGTTCAACAACAATAAAAAGAAAAAAACTATCTTGGGTTTTCGTATCGTCGAATCTAATCCCTAATCTGAGTCAAGTAATCAGTATAAGAGACGTAACTACCACAGAAAAATACTATTGTAGACCTAAAGGAAAGAACATTAACGGATTAACGTCCAGTAGACGAAGAAGTCATTGGTGACCGTTGTTACAACAAGAGTCCACTTTCGACTGAGACCTGGGAAGAGGCGCCCGTCTCCTATGCCTGGCAGGGTTGTGGGAGAGCGGAGGGGAAGGAACCAGGCTCGCTTCGCATTGAATGGCTCTTGTGTAAAGAAGCCGAACGTTGCCGGAACGGCTGAAAGGGCTCGTTCGCGGGAAACATACTGGCCCTATGGGAAGGGTCTGCCCTCGGCAGCCGATTCACACGGTGCGGGAGCGAATGTTCTGCGCTACCACTCTTGTCTTTCGGAACCGCTGCATATTGCTCTTCATTCACCATTACTGTCTTACTCATGCTAGGAATAACAATGACAATACGCAAACACCTCGGCCGTCCACTTAACTTGCCAAGAGTGTCAAACTTTTATAGCTCTACTTAGGATGCGTGCAGTTTATACGTGGCGACAAATTTCATGAACTTTTTCCGTAGGAAAAGAATTCTTGGAACAAAAGCAACAGATCTCTTTAAAATACTAACTTTCTGGGAGAAAACGATATTAATTGGGAAAACTGTGTAGGTGTATGTGCAGATGGAGTTCGCGGTACAGCTGGCTGTTACGCCGGATTGCAGGCTCTGATACGTAAAAGGGCTCCCATGCTATTTCGACACACTCTTATTCACCGAGCATGACCCTTGTCCTTCATGATGGTGTACAAACTCCATTAACAGTCGGCCTGTTACGTAGAGATGTTTTCAACAAATGTGTGTTGATATGGGGATGAGCATATTTCCCTATTTTATTTCAGTAACTCTCGCTGGCTTTCACGTGGGAGTGTCTTGAAAAGGACGTATGAAATCACGAATGAACTTTACTCATTGTCTTGTTCAGGAGAAACATTTGAGGTCAGAAGTACGTTGACAGTGTGTTTCGATGTCTGCGTACTTTGTGGCACCTTTGAAAAATTCATTCACTGAAAATGTTCCTTCAAGGTAACGAGGCCAACGTCCTGCAATTGTTAGACAAAACTTCAGTCTTCAGAAAGAACCTACCATTATGGAGGTAAACGTTGGATGTCAATATATGAGCCTTATTACGTTTTCCCTGCTCTTCATGGGGTTTTAGAAGACAATGACTTTCTCTTGAATGAAGACACCTATGGATTATTTAACTGTGCTTGGTGATTGCTTTCTGAAGTATTTACCAGACACGTTAATCAAGAAACAGATCAAAGATCCTTTCAGTATAGAACTTCCATCATGCTGCACTGTGAAATGGTTATACATTGGGAAGAAGGAAGTGTAGCTGAAAGGACAACATTTGGTCATCGGTAACATTAAAATAAACATCCTTGTTCATGTCCACTGCAGCCTCATCGAGTGGACCAAAGTTATGCTTCGAAAAACCCACAAAACATCACAGAACCACCTCTTGACTTTAACACCTTCCACATAGTGCATGTTAATCGCTCAAGTACTTCGTCCGTGTGCTCAACACCTTGCATCATTTGAAAAGAGGCAATGCCGCGATTCGTCGGAACACACTAAACGTCCGTAGTCAGCTCTGTCAAGTCGCTGTATTGTTTGATCCGTTGAAGACGTGCAGCTTCACGTGAAACGAGTGCAGCGAGCAGTAGCATTCTGCGAGGTGCCCGACTTCGATATTGTCCAGTGCATGCAGTTATCTTCGCAATGTTCGCTCGAAACTGAATCATGTGGACATGCTGTCACTGAATGCATGAACTCCTTTCATGTTTGAAACTATCCTTACTGCTTAGGATCTTATGTCCACTGTCACTACGTGGTATTCAACTGCTGCGAGTGGTACATCACTCATTGTGGAGAGTCGACTGGTATGCGTTGACAAACAAATCAGGCAACTTCATTCGAAATGTGGTGATGGGATGCCCACACTCTATAGCTCCTTTATCTCACTCTGTCACTTCTTCACGACGTTGAGTTAATTCCATGGAATCGACAGGCACCTAAACAACACTGACATGACTTGCGCCAGCAGTTGACGATCACGTGACCACGTGGTATCACCTATACACCATCTATAGTGCTCCAGAGAGACCACTGTTTTCTTGTACGGAAATGACTAATTACTTAACAATGAGTTTTCAGACAAGTTCGTGACTGCAGAGGATAGTCAATCATATTGTTTAATGTCTCCTGTTACGTAATGGCACAGGGGTGATCCAATCCACTGTAATCGACGAAGGTGCTGTCTACATCTTCAGTGGTTGAAGCAGAGGCAGAGTATTGTCATGAGAAACTTTTATGACACGCGTTAGATACGCAACGATCGTGACGGGACATTCAGGTCTATTTTCGCATAGTGCTTTTCCCTGTATTTGTATTAAACAGTTTGCTGTTCCAACTAGCTCTCATTTGGACCCTGACATGATGGAGACAGTGTACGAGGTGTGATCAAAAAGGAAGGGAATTCAATTTCACGGAGTTTATATGTCAGATTTCTAATTTTCTTATTTTGTTGGTACACATTTTCCTGATCTATGTTTGCATTTTCAGCTATTTTTAATACCTAGTTTATTGTTGAGAGTTACACGTGTTTTCGAGTGCTCGCCGAATTTTTTTTCTTTCAAAGAAGATGGATATAAAGAATCCGCATTACACTGTGCTTTAAAAATTGGAATGAAGTTCAGCACCGCATTCGAAATGTTAACTGTGGCTTTTAGCGAATCTACTATGAGTAAGACAAAAGTTTACATGTGATATAAACGTTTGAAAGAGGGTCGAGAAGACGCTGAAAACAACTACCGCCCTGGACGCCCTAGCACATCAGTTACTGGCGACAATGTGGAAGACGTAAAGAAAAAGGCTCTGGAAAATGACCAAATCACAATCAGCGAGGTTGCTGATGATGTCGGCATATCCTTTGGCTCACGCCAAGCAATTTTTTTCGGGTGTTTTGGGCATGAAACGCGTAGCAGCAAAGTTTGTTCCGAGATTGTTAAATATCAACCAAAAGCGAAGTCATGTAGACATCGCTCAGGAATTGACAAATGAAGCCGACAACGATTCAGAACGTTTAAAGAATGTTATAACAGATGAGGAAACATGGGTATAGCGATATGACGTCGAAACCAATGCCCAATCGTCCCAATGAAAACTGTCTGAAGAGCCAAGACCGAAAAAAAATTCGTCGAGTTCGATCACATGTGAAGGTTTTTCACTGTTTTCTTCGATTACAATGGGACAGTGCATCATGAGTTCCTGCCTTAACGTCGCACGATCAATAAGGAATACTATCTGGAATTTGTGTGTCGTTTGCGTGTAGTAATCCGAAGAAAACGACCAGAAATGTGGCAAAACCAGCCGTGCCAATCGCATCACGATAATGCTCCAGCTCACACCTCAATGCTTGTTCGTGACTTTTTGGCAAAAAAGAAAACCATTATGTTGCCTTAGCCACCGTATTCGTCGGACATGGCCCCCTACGAGTTCTTTCTATGCCGGAGGCTGAAGAGAACCATGAAAGGACCTCGTTTTGCCCCCACTGATGATAAAAACAGAATCACTGAAGGAGTTGAACACTAACGAAAAGTAGTTTCCAGAAATGCTTCCAAATTTGGAAAAAGCGCTGGCACTAGAGTAAAATATATACGAGGATTACTTCTAAGGGGACAAAGGTGGTGGTGGTGGTGAATAAATAGAAAGTCTTTAATAAAAACAAAAATTCCCATTAATTTCTGCTCACACCTCGTACATATGGCGTCTGATCCTATCCATTGTGCACTGCCTCCTTCACAAACGCCTTGACAACTATTTCCTCTTACGATGGTGTGCCTCTTCAGCCATACGAGGAAGTTATTTTTTTTACAACGATGTAATTCTGTCATTTCTTGTACTATTTGACGTACCAGATAATTACTGATATTAATTTTTTTTATCAACGCAGTGGTCCATTCTGACGGAACTATAATTACGTTCCAGTTCAAGTCTCCAGCGAATTTTAAGACCTAGCGTAATATGGCCATAGCAACAGCTATAGTCACAGAGGCTTTTGCCGCCAGTCTATCATCCACTCTGCTGTGTGTTATACACGGTCCAGTTATATTATGGTGACCACCGCCTGTTTGACCTCAGCATGCAATAATCACTCACAGGCGGCAGCACTAGCAGTGGACGGTATATAAAGCGTCTCGTGGAAGTGAACAGTGCAGTCGTTATCGTAAAGCGGAAACGGACCGATTTATCTGACGTCCAAAAGGGCATGATCAGTGGCTTCCAGGCCACGGGTGGAAGCATTTCAGAAACGGCTATGTTTATAAACGGTTCGCGTGCAGCGCTGTTAAAGTACACAATGCATGGCAAAACGGTGCTACCAAAACTGCCAGCACAGAGGAAACTGTGGTGTACCATGGACAACAGATAACGGGGATGAAAGACGGCAGTGGAGATGCGTCTGGGCGCACATACATGCAGGTTTTGAGAAAACTGACCGTCACGATGAACGAAGGGGGCTACCAACAATGCCTCCTCAACGAACGTTGCGGCATATGGAAATCTGTAGCAGGCGCCTGGTTCATGCACTCATGCTGACTGGTGATCATTGCCGACTAAGGCTGCTATTTGCACGCTAATACCGCAACTGGACGTCCACCGAGGCCTTTTCAGATTAATCACGTTTAATGCTCCATCGGACATGTGGCCGCTTGCGCATACTGCGCCAAAACGTCTGAAAGCAAACAGGCTGCATCAATCGACGAAAGGGTCCAGGCCGGAGAAGAGAGCGTTATGGTCTAGGAATGTTTTCGCGGCTTTCCCCAGATGATTCCGTCATTTTCGAACGCACAATGGACCAACTCACGTACGCAATTATCCTTGGCGACCACGTCCACCCGTACACGCAGTTTGTCTGCGCCATGGATCCTCAACAGAGAAACCTACCACAGCTAGCCACGGCACTGCAGTTGGCATGGCTGCACATTCCTGTCGGTACCTTCCAGAATCTCTCAAACACTCTTCCAGCACATCTCGAAGCTGTCTGTGCTGTATAAAAGGTGGTTAATCTGGCTTCTGACAGGTGGTCACAATGTGACTGGAAGTGCAATATGCACTACCCACGCTTTCTGTCATACGCGAGCGACCTGTAGAGAGATGCCGAGCGTTTTTCCATCCTGTAATTAATTGCTTGAAGCCGGCCGGAGTGGCTGAGCGGTTCTAGGCGATTCAGTCTGAAACCGCGCGACCGCTACGTTCGCAGGTTCGAATCCTGCCTCGGGCATGGATGTGTGTGATATCCTTAGGTTGGTTAGGTTTAAGTAGTTCTAAATTCTAGGGGACTGATGACCTCAGATGTTAAGTCCCATAGTGCTAAAAAAAAATAAAAAAAATTGCTTGAACAACACTTTTATTAGCTTCCCGCATACAGCGTTTCCCGAACGTAGCTACTTTATACGAGGCAAGACTACTCGTTATGTTGTTTTCCAATGTTACCCTCTCCTGAGAAGAGGGTGTCCTCTGGTATCGCAAATGACCCTCTATGCGATGTAGTTTATCATATTCGACAAAGGTGTTAATTATCCAGAAGCTGTCTTTATGCAATTGTGGAAAACAGTATGATCTAGCCTTGTGCTGCAGGCACTCTACATTCAGCAGCTTCTGGCTGAGAAAAATGCCAATTAAAGATTCGGTTTGTACAGTTTACAATATGGAGGTGCCGAACTGGTATGTCGAATAATGAAGAGAATTTGGTTTGCTTTTTCAGTGAACAGATCTGAAAATGACTATTCAAACCTAATGTCAACAAAGGCTAACTTCGCTTCAATAAAAAAGAGCCTGAGTTACGTATTTCATAAACGGTAACTAGCAGAAGCAACAGATTCAAAGAGTTAGCTTTCAGTAAGTTTCTAAATCATCAAAACTAAATGCAGTGATAAGCAGTGTCAATGGGATCAGTATGCAGTAAACTGAACTTTATCTTAAACCATACCTTCTTGACTCTTGGGGGAAGTGGTTAGTTCAAATTTCAAACGCTGGAAAAGGTGTGCACAGTGCTGGGTTGGACAGGACCAACTAAGAAATAAAGACCTAAGGGCAGTGACAATGTAAGAAGCACACACGTGTTTCACATATACGCATCCGAGACTTAAGAACAATAGCAGAAACAAAAGGGAAGCGTGTTTCTTTGCAGGAAAGACTACTATAAGTCTTCAAACACTACATACAGTGATGTTTGCACACACACACACACACACACACACACACACACACACACACCACGGAAGTAGTAAGTACGGCAATGAGAGCGAGGCTGATAACCAGCACCCTCCTGTCGTAGAACAATCGGAAGTTCACATTCAATGAAAACATAACAGACTACTCGAGGGAACACCCTAAACACTGGGCATAGTGACTGGTTTCTTGGGGATTATAATTGCGGGCTGGGGCATGATAAACCGAATAAATTTATTTATTGCTTGATACAACACTTAAAATATGATTGTCATTTTAGGGATTAGGTCGTTTCATCACCGTTTCAATGGACGCATTACAGCCTTTGATTTTATATAAATTTGAAAACCATGAAAAGTTAAATATGAATAGCCCGGCAGGATTTGAACTCCGCCCCTCCCGAAGGAGAATCCACCTCGTCGGAAAGACAGCCATACACACACCGCAAAGAGAGCCATCAGCACTGTGATTGTTATTCTTGTTGAACCACTGATTACCTGGTAATGGCAGTGGCACAGAATATTCGTCTGCTCTTGAGTACTGCATATTCACCTAAAATTAACACATTAACCTGCCAATGCAGGGTGCAATTAACAGGCGTTTTAAGTGCAAATGAAATAGAAGTTCCATCGACATAGTCTTTCGATTCACTTTAAAGGCCAGTCCATCACTGTTACATAATGTTACTGGGCAAGGTACTAACCACACCACCACTAGATCTTTACAGCATCAAGGGAGCGTGTATCCCGGCACGTGGTTTGGTGTGACATGACAGCTATGATCACTGCAGCCTTCTCGGAAAGACGCAAAATGCGTCAGAGTTGTACAATTAATGTTGTGTCGGATGCAGATTTCTTCATATTTCATCAAGCAGTTAGTACAAGAATCTGATTACAGCATACGTGATATAAAACTTGTGCTGTTCAGGTTGGGTAATATTCGTAATATCGATATTTCAAAATCCGGATTATATGTGTCATAATATTTTAGAATCCCTCTGGGAAAAGCACTGATGCTTATATGTGGAACTGTATGTCCATTGCCTACTTTTGACACTTGGTTTCGTAATAACTTCTATGTAAAAACAACACATATACTACCGGTATTTAGAAACAAGCATTTCGCAGGTTACAATGAAACAGTAAGAATGAAAAATCACGTCGTGTCGTCTTTAGTTCAAAGTAAACCTGACAGATACATTCCGAACACCTATGGACCACCAAATACCCTATCAAAAAGATTACCTACGCCCCCCCCCCCCCCCCCCGGCTTTGCCTCGTGACTGACAAAGTACTTAACACAGAAGTGTCATCAAATCAGCTTCAATATCTAAACAAGTTCCCTTCTTACTTCTCCCCAGAATTTTCAGCTCTCCTACCCATAAAGTACCGACATTATTAGGGCTAAGAAAGACTGTAGCAAGCCTTACCGAGAGCTTGCGAATTGTGGAAAAAGCTAAGCGTACTGGGAATTTTCGATTTTATAAGCAGTTAGTATCAAAGTAAATATAAAGATGCCACTAAACAGAAGTAAACTAACACAGAAATCAACATGCTTGTTGAATATTAGAGAGAGCTCAGATTAATAAACTTCACTGAAGTTCAGTGTCTGAACCAAATTATTCACGGAAAATACAGTGACTCCAAATTGAATAACCAAATAACAGGAATAGCTAAAATCAAAAACGTTGCCATACAATATTATTAGAGGTTTATTTCGAAATTAAATCAGCAGAGCATGGTTACGTATTATCTGTTCGCATACATTTATGAAGATATTGAACAGTACACGTCTGTACATGGGAATAAATCAATGTCAACACCGGTGGGCAAAGAGCTGTCACTAAACGACAACTACCGTATGTACATGACGTTTTCCTTACGTAAACAATACATAAATTGAGCATACAAAATATGTAAACAAAACGACCACCTTCGGAAAAGTGCAGTGATTAATACTGTTGTGCGACGCCAAGCACCATTAATGTTACAATAAACAACCTACCATCGATAATAAACAAATAATTATGATATTTAAATATTTTGAACATCTCCCATCTTATCTATGTTATGAGAGGTATTACTCACCTTTAAATTTAATGCACGGAGTTCACAAAGCTAAAAGCGCACAACGTAATTCGACAGTTTCATACTACGCTCCACGATACGTAATCACTGTGTACGCAATACGACACAGACGTCACACACCATAGCACCCACACAGCGTTGAACACTATCTGACATACACACCTCTCTGCTTCTTGGCTGATCTCCAAATGTAAGCACAAATTAGTTCTTTGACATCATTTCCTGTTCCTGCGTTCACAGCCTTCTCGATGTATCCTGAATTTGATCAGCAATCGAAAAGTAATCCTGAGACTCTCGCGTCAGTCGATAACTGAGAGTACAATCGTAGTAACAATGAAAAAGCGAGAATAATTTAAAAAATAAGGTCACTGCAGGAAAAAATAAGCCGTGCAAAACAGTTTTTCTCCGATTTAGTTACATTTGTAGACTTTGCAAGAAAATCATACTACATGTATAGGTTTCAGAACGTAGAACTACTGGTATCTTTTTAGATTTATCCAAAGCCTTTGATGTAATTGACCATACCATACTCCTTAAGAAGTTAGGAAATAAAGGTATAAGAGGAATTGCAAACAAATGGTTAGAATCTTACCTGTCAAACAGATTTCAAAAAGTTGAAATTAATTTTTAAAAATAAATAATACAACCACCCATCGATCTACTGTCCACTCTTCTGACACAATGCCCATTAGATATGGTGTGCCACAAGTCTCAATCCTGGGACCCATACTGTTTCTGCTATACATTGATGATATAAGCACGAAGCTGGCTACAGGACATACCACACTATTTGCCGATGACACAAGTATACTAATAACGGGTACTGATACAGAGGACCACAACCTAAAAATTAAACCGCTTATGTCGTCACTCAGCAAATGGTTCAACGAGAACAAACTGATTATAAACATACAGAAAACAACGTACATCAACTTCAGACTCTCATCCCAAAAACAACAAAAGGCCTAATGTGATTCTAAATAACCAAGAGCTTATGTGTGTGGACTCTGTCAAGTTTCTTGGCATATGGCTTGAAGGAAATCTTAAGTGGGAGACTCACACAAATTATATCTCAAAAAAGCTCTCAACTGTGTGTTACATTTTAAGGATATTCAAAAAATCAGTCACAAAATCTGTTCTCATACATGTATATTATGCTTACTTCCATTCTACATTACAGTATGGAATCATATTTTGGGGGAACTCACCTGGAGGTAGATATATTTTCAAAATGCAAAAACAGGCAATATGCATAATATGTAATCTAAGACATAACGAATCATGCAGACAACATTTCAAAACAAATAGCATTATGACACTGCCCTCTGTTTACATTTATAATATCGTCTCATTTGTCAAGTCATACCTGTTAAACAATGACTGCACACTAAAATTCAATGGAGATATTCATAACTATGCAACAAGGCAGCAATCTGACCTACATATGATTCAGTCCAGAACTACCTGCTACCAAAAAAGTGTTTTAAATGTTGGGATACAAATGTATAATAATTTACCCAATGAAATCAAAGCAACAAAGAACCCAAGAGCGTTCTCACATAAGTTAAAAAATATCTCTTGGACCATTGTTTTTATGCAGTTGATCATTTTTTTGAAAGGATTAAAAAATGTAAACAATATGAGAAACGTTCAATTAGGTCTGAAAATTATGTACTGTGCATGTCTATGAAATATACTGGATTATTATATACTGTGCATGTCTATGAAATACACTGGACTACTTTACTATTACATTTATATTGGCTGTTTGTATTTTACCATACAACATTTGTATTTACTGTTTTGTTAAAGATAGCTAACTTCCTCATTGCAAAATAATGTAAAATCAATTTATTAAATATTACTTGTAAATATGTTCCCTTGACCTGTTCAATATCGTATGTACAACCTTACAATTCTATGATTTGTATTAACTGCTTTGTTTAAGATAGATAATTTCCTTGCTACAAAATAATGTAAACATCAATTGTAAAAATTTGTATTAACTGTTTTGTTTAAGATAGATAATTTCCTTGCTACAAAATAATGTAAAAATCAATTTGTAAAAATTACTTGTAAATAGCTCTCTTGACCTATCCAATATCATATGTACAGCTGTACAATACTATGATTGCCTGGATCAATAAAAATACAATACAATACAATATTCTTAAATAGGCGATACTGGTAAGGTATTATTTCTGGCGTCAATAATTTCCATGATATTTGCTATGAATCGTTGTATAGCTCGTATCCAAATGAACGCTTTGGAAATTAAATAATGCTGTTCTAATCTTAATTTTGGAGAAACACCAATAGAATACCAAAGAAAAACGTTAAAGTGAAGTACATAACTACAAGAAGAGAACACATTCGCCATTTCCCGTGCTTTTCTCAGTTATTGTTTCATGAAGTACCGGTACGTTAAATCCGCGTTATTATTTAATGATTTCATATTTGGCACGAAGTACTAGAAAAAAATGGCACAAGATGACTTTCCTCAGTCAATACATTTAGCGATATCGTACTTTGCTCCACGTATGGACAGATTTTTCAAACCAAATCATATAATACATAGTAGTTTTGCAGAAAGATTTTTGAAACGATGTTATATAAGCAATGTATAGATAGCCTAGTACTATAAACAGATACATCTGTGAAATTTAATTATGTTTTACAAACTGGTGCAAAGTAGCCCTTAGGAGAGGGTCACCGGTATTTATATATTTATTTTCCGTCATTAAGCATAAAAATAATATATATAAAGGGAAGAAATAATAAAAGTTGATCGTACAACTTTATTATTTTACATGAAAGAAAAGTAACAAATATGAAATAAATTTTGTATTGTTCTGTCAACAAAGAAAAGACCAGTTCATCAGTACACATGGTGGTGTGTCAAAATGGCAGTAGCTACACCAGAAAGATATTTTAACATGCTAGTAGTCAAACCTATCAACCAATTCTGCGACTGAGAAAATGCCTCATTCCCACATTACTTTTTTTTCTTGGAGGGGATGGGGACAGGGGATGAGGGTTTATATTCCAATTATATCCTCAGACTTGTAAAATGTATAATTTTAGTTTATTTAGAACTCATTTCATGATATTTGCTGCTTCACTTAAAATTGAGTAATGGTTGGGGTGATATTTATAATTTAGACTCGCTGCTCTTATATTTTCCATGTTTGTAGTAAAAGTTGTTGGATGTGGAAACTACACGTCAAGCAAAACTTTTTTTTATCGTAACACGTTTCAACACCTCTGTGCCCTCAACAGTTTGTTTTCCTTATTGAAATCTGTGAAGTGATAACTGGCCTACAAAAATTATGCCTAAAGCACAGTTTTTGTTTAATTTTATCATTATCGTAATTTTACATTATACACTTGTACATTATCGTGTAGGTCTTGTTGTTGCTTTTTTTCAGTGATTTTGAATTTGTCAGCTTAATACAAGGAAAAAGCATAATCAATATAATGTGTTTAATTAGAACATGAAAGGTAGCTAACCATGACATAGTTGAAAGAACCATCAAAGCATAATTACATGGAGAAAAGCAGGAACGTCAGTCCCCCCACATCTGAAGTCAGTGTCTTCACAGACTCACTAAGGCGCCATCGCATTTGCTTTATAGTGCAATGCTCCTATGTTTACACATACTTGGAACAAGGTATCTTGATACACTGTTCACTGCTTCTCTCGACACTTATCGCTACGCAAACGCTTGAATACATACAAAAAGAAACATGTGACAATAAACTTACACCTCTATGAATTGTATTAAAGTATTAAAATGATGACACACATAAACAAATATGTGTTTATTTTGATGGAAACAAAACACTGAAAGAAAATCAGTATGGTTTTGATCACAGAGATCAGCATTAGAGGTAAGTGTAATCTTGATAAAAACATGTGTGGAATGAAAAGAAGGCTCATTGTATTTGTTTCATTAATAGATCTCAGTTAATTATATGCAGCACAATATGAGATTATGATACCGAAGCTGACAAATTATGAAAGTCTGCTACGTACTTTACCACTGACTGCACCAGTGTGGTTCTTTAATTTTATAGCTAACAAACTGTCATATCCAGGTATTTGTACAAGTCTTCTGATTTCAGTTGTAATTCATTGGCATTTTAGCAAGGGAACCCATACAATAGTTTTTTGGGGGTATGGAATATTTTTAATATTTTGTAAGATGAATGGCAACTTGTTAGTAGCCATAAAAAAGTTTCATTTCTGACCCTGTTAAAAACCTGCGTAATACTTTTAAATAATTTTCTTGAAAGAAAAACACTTGATTTCACTATATTTTTTGCTTTCCTTGAGGGGGGAAGGGTGGGGGAGAAGAGGCTGCAGTTGCCCTCTTGCCCCTGAGAATGGGTGCCCTTGCATTGTGGTCCTAGAAACTACATTTCTGAACATTTAGAACAAGTTTCCAGTTTTTGCAACGCTTTGAAATCTTATCAAGATGTAACTCGATATCTGTGCATCACTATAGAAAACTGCATCATCTTAAAAAAGTCTGATGTTACTATCAATATTCTGCCACATCATTAATATAAAGGGTGTAAGAAACTATGTATATAAGATTTTAGAGTGTTTAGAAGAGACAAAAAGAAATACTTTATGTAAAAAAAAGTGTCATAGTGCACAGTTTCACTGCTAGGGGTCCACGAGGTTTTTGACGCTACTGATCTTCAAAGATGGTGTTCAAGCTGCCATCTGATGAATATTGTTTTAGAGAGATTGCTAAAAATGTCTCCTGCATACATTAATGCACAATTGGCATCTGCATGCCAATTATTGTCTAACACACTCAAAACAAAAAGTTGTTTCACAAATAGTGGCAGCAGCTTCAGCTGAACAGGCAGTCATCTCTTCTGGTGTGTCCATCGATATTTTGTACATTATCAAAAGCTCCAGCTACTCCCATAAAAAGAAATCCGTAGGAGGTTAACAACCTCTCTAAAACAATATTTGTCGCACAGCAGTTTGAACACCATCTCTGGATATCACTAGCATCTAAACATCCATTGATCCCTATGGGGAAACAATGCATCCATGACATTAATGTATAAAAAAAAGTGTTGGTTTCTATCTCCTCCAAACACTCTAAAAGTTTTGTGTGTGTAGCTCCTTTTCCACTCTATATAATATGAACAAGAAGAGCTCCAACACACTTTCCTATGCCATGCCTAAAATGATTTAGGAAAAACATAATTGTTTATGACTTATCATTCAAGATGATATGCTCCATTCTCTCTCCCAGTAAATCCTGAATCCAATCAGATTTTGTTTCATACTACACATCATTGTTATTTTGTTAATAATTGTTGGTTTGGTATCAAGTCAAACACTTTTTGGAAGTCAAAAAGTATTGCATCTACCTGATTGCTTTGATTCATGGCTTTCTGATGTTGCACTAATGCTCCACAGAAAAATCCTATGACCAACTTAGCAGGAAATATCACAGCAGGCTGACACAAGAAACCACAGTACAGGAGCTGGTTAAGGTTTTTTGTGTAATAAGTTGTAAGTGGAATATACTGAAATCACAGAAACTGCTTCCAAAAGACAAGATTGCTACACTGACACGCCACAGCCAGGGCTGTAAAACTGCCGACACAACATAAAGACCGGGCAGTGAAGTCATGGTTGCCCAACAGCCACCTGTGTTCTGTTGTGACTTACGGGAGAGAAGTGCTACTGTTTAAGAAACAATAGCAGACCCATTTCAGATAAATATTATCCATTTTATACAGGGAGAATACGTTGCCACCAGCAGCCAGATATGAGGGAAGATTTATGCTAGTCTCCTTCAAGAAATGTATGAGCAAGCTGCCAAAACCAGCTGCTGTCTCCTCTAGCTGTGGGCGTGCTGTTTGCTCTAAAACCAAATGTCGCTGACTTGGTGCATTCCAATTAACAGGCTACGCACTGGCTAACTTCCATCCATTGCTGACTACCTAACCTTGGGTCCCAGGCTCATGTGAGGCTAGCCACCCAGCTGCCATCACCTGTGCAAGAAGATTAAATTAGTTAGTTTTCCGTTTCATAGATCCATGCTGAGGAGATCCTCGTGGATGTGGAACATGTATTTTTTTTTTTTTAAAGCTGAAATAACAATACTAATAGTATGAGTATATACAATACATTATTTGTTTCTATTAAAAAAAATTCGTCAATGGAGTAGGAGGAATTGGCCACTAGCATGTCTTTCAGGCTCCTTTTAAACTGATCTTTATTTGTAACTAAATTTTTTGTGTTTGCTGGCAAATTATTGAAGATGAGTGTTCCCAAGTATTGGACCCCTTTTTGAACTAAAGTAAGTGCTTTTAAGTCCTTGTGCAGATCATTTTTGTTCCTGGTATTGTATGTATGAACTGAGCTGTTTGTTGGAAAAAGAGATACATTATTTAGGACAAATTTCATTAAGGAGTAAATATACTGAGAGGCAGTAGTTAGTATACCCAGTTCTTTGAAGAGGTTTCTACAGGACGTCCGTGAATTTACTCCACAAATAATACGTATTACAGGCTTTTGGACTTTGAAAACTTTTGTTTGACTTGAAGAGTTACCCCAAAATATTATACCATATGACATTATGGAATGAAAGTAGCAAAGTATGCAAACTTTTTTATTTTTATGTCGCCTATGTCTGCTAAAACCTGAATTGCAAATACAGATTTGTTAAGGCGTTTCTGCAGTTCTGTGGTGTGCCCCTCCCAACTGAATTTATTATCAAGTTGTAATCCCAGGAATTTAAGACTGTCAACCTCTTCTATCTGCTCTTCTTCATACTTTATGCATATGCTGGGTGGAAACCTCTTACAGGTTCTGAATTGCATATAGTGAGTGTTTTCAAAGTTTAATGTCAATGAGTTGGCTTTAAACCATTTATTAATATCCATGAAAATATCATTAGCAGATCTTTCTAGAACTACACTTGACATACTATTTATTGCAATACTTATGTCATCTGCAAACAAAATGAACTCTGCTTCTGGCAGTGTAACTGATTAGAGATCATTAATGTACACAAGAAAAAGCAATGGCCCTAAGATAGATCCTTGTGGGACACCACATGTAATTTCTTCCCTTTCTGATGATGACTTAATTCACTAGTCCCTTGCACTGACACCCTTTGTTTCCTGTTAGCGGGATATGAATTGAACCATTTCGCAGCACTGCCCGTGACACCATAGAATTCTAATTTATTTAAAAGGATGTTGTGGTTGACACAATCAAATGCCTTTGACAAATCACAAAAAATACCTGCTGCTTGTAATTTGTTATTTAATGAATTAAGTACATTTTCACTGTAGGTGTAAATAGCCTTCTCGATATCAGAACCCTTCAGAAATCCAAACTGTGTTCTTGATAATATGTTATTTGTGGTCAGATGGTTGAGAAGGTGCCTGTACATTACTTTTTCTAAAAATTTTGAGAATGCTGCCAAAAGTGTAGTTTGATGGTAGCTCTTTATCCCCTTTCTTGAAGAGAAGCTTAACATCTGTATGTTTTAGCCAGTCAGGAAATGTCCCAGTTATAATTGACTGGTTACTCAAGTAACTTAGAATTGTACTAAACTCACAAAAACATGCCTTAATTAACTTTGTTGATACTTCATTGTAACCACTAGAATGATTTGTTTTTAAAGATTTTATTATGGAAGTTATTTCTTTTGGTGATGTGAGTGACATATTCATGTACCTGAAGCTATTTGTAAAGGCCAGTTTCAGATGTTCAGGGACATTATTTACTGATTCTGACAATCCAATTCTATCAGTAACAGATATAAAGTACTTGTTCAATAGATTTGCCAAACTATGCCCATCGGTTACTAATGTGTCATCTACCCTTAATGCTATTTGCTCCTGTTCCTTTCTGGTTCTACCAGTCTCCTCTTTTACTATATCCCATATTGTTTTTATTTTGTTCCCTGACATTGCTATCTTCTTCTCGTAGTGCATTTGTTTAGATGTCTGAATTACTTTTTTTAATATTTTACAGTATTCCTTGTATTTAGCTAAATCATCAGCATTGGAGCTATTCTTGGCCGACAGATACATTTTCCTTTTTGTCTTACAGGTTATGTTTATTCCTTGTGTAATCCATGGTTTTATTATAGACTTCTGTTTAATTTGAGTAACTTTTAGAGGAAAACAGTTAGCATGGTACTGACATTGTTCCATGTCTTTGAGTAGTTTTCTAAAACACTCAATTTTTGGTTGATTGACTACTCTCCTGTACTCAGATGTAGCAGTCTTGATAATCTGCTTAGAATTTACGTCTAACACAAGGGGCTGCATGTCATGATCTGATAGTCCATTTATTACAGGTTTTATGATATGATTTTGTTCCTTTGATTTGTCTACAAAAATGTTATCAATGGCTGTACTTGAGGATTTAGTGATCCTAGCTGGAAAGTTTACAGTGTGAGTTAGATTGAAAGACAACATTACTAACTGCAGTAAATGTTTACTTGAAGATTGCATTAGAAAATCTGTATTAAAGTCACCAGCAATCAAAATTTCTTTGTTTCTTCCTGTTAAATAACCCAAAAGAGCTTCTAGATGATTTATGAATAGATTATAATTTACTGCAGGTGCTCAGTAAATAGTTACTATTATATAGGATACGTTGGCTGTTCATCGTCTGGTGCGAGCAAACTTTGTTGCTGTTCATCATCACTTGTGTGGACACACAAGTCTGCTGTGAGCCACCTCCATCTGCACTGGGATCTATGGTTTGATTCTACACACTCCGATGCATCCTGCACTGAGCTGTGTGGCTGACTACTCCTGTTGCTGCATACCACTCTGCTTTGAGGTCTCAATTAGTGTCACCCAGCCGGAGTGATGGCCATGTCACCCAGCTTAGAGGCTACTTGCTAGGCGATGCCAACTGCTGCTCACAGCTATGCTGCCCAGTGGCCATGACATGAGGCTGCTTGCTGATCCAAGCATGCTTCAGCCAACTAGTCTGGCCTGTGGCTTGAGGGCATTGAGTGCCAGATAGCACCACCACAACTGAAGCATTTTGGTGTGGAATAAAAGATTACATGTAAATGCTGTATTTATGATGGGATGTTGGACATCCACCTGGTACCTGCTCGCCACACTGCTGCAGCCACAGCCAGAGTGGTGAACTACATGCTTTTGTGACCACTAGTAGTCTAGCTCCACTACCTACTGTAGAGGTTATTCACCTGTGGGATTTGCAAGTGGTGTCAGAGTTGTTCTTGCCATAGACAGCTGCATCGAGGGTGACATCGGCAGCTGCAGCAGGCTGCATCAAGAATGCAGTGGGCTGAGTGGACTGACTGCTTTCTCTCTCCCTCTCATGTTTCATGTGCAAGAGTTATGACTGGGAGATGGGACTGCCATAGGAACTTGGGGATGGAATTTATTAGGCTTGAGGAACCTGTTGACATGTTCACAGTTTTTGGAAATGGAACTATCTGTCAAGGTATTATGTATGGTATAACCCCTAGAGGCGAATGATGAATTAGTTGTAGGCCTATCACAATGTTTTACATGTAGGAGTGTCATATGCATACAGAAAGTGGATCATTAGTGAGTGGTTTTCTTCAGGTGTGGATAATTTCAGTGCTGATATAGACAGATCAAGTGTGGACTTTAGCCAAAAACAAACTGCCAGAATAAGTATGCTGAGAAGTGGAGCGTTTGAAGAGAGCAGAGTGTGTAGGCATGGAAAAGCTACGTCACCTGTGTATCGGAAACCATATAGGATACCCAACTGTTTATAACCAATAATGGAAGAATTTATTAACCAGCAACTGAACAACGGCATAACTGAGGAAAGTACAAGTTCCTGGTATGATCAGTTGTTGCAGTACCAAAAAAATCATCATACAGTACAAAGAAATATAGATTCTGTTGTACATACCACTACTTGAATAGCAGAATGATTACAAATGTGTATCCATTATCAGATATTATGGAGAGCATGGATAACTTTAGTCAATTTAAATTCTTTCCCACAACAGCCCTGAAAAGTGGATACTAAAAACTGGAAGTAGTGCCAAAGAACTGATCATAGACTACATTTTCAATTCTGTGGTGTCATTATCAGTATCAATGAGTGCCATTAGGTTTAAAAAATGCACCAGCAATGTTTCACCGGTTGATGAATAGACTCTTAAAGTGTATGTAAGTGAGACAATGTTCTTAAGCATCAAGAAGTGTCACTTTGCATTAAGAGAAGTAATCTACTTAGGGGAGGTAATTAGTCAAGATGCAGTAAAAATGGATCCATCATTGATACATGCAATGCAAAGTTTTCTGGCACAAGTAAGCTTTGTCCAATTATCATCTGTTTGCATCACTGGAACATGCTCTCATTTAACAGCACTTCAATACGCAATGTATGAAAATGGCTCACTGACTGGTTAGCAAGTCATAAGAAGAAGTGTTTTTTTTTGGCATGGAATTCATAGCATATCAGAGAGGTGGGCTAAATGTATAAATAACAATGGAGATTATTTTGAATAAAATATTGTTTATCGGTTTCAAACAATACATGTGTAATTATTGCAGCCAAATTCTGGTTTCATACTTCTTCACCTGGTACCTTACCTGCAGTTAGTTTTATTCTGTCATTTCACTTTAAAATGCTCTATACACATACTCCTACATATTTTATGTAAGTATCTGCTCCAGTGATTATTCTGCAATCATGTGATCATACAATAAAGGCTTTTTGTGTCTGTTTATAAGCAACTCATTAATTTGTTTATGTTCAGGATCAGTAGCCACTCCCTGCACCAAACGTCAATCCTAAGAAGGTTATCCTGTATTTTGCTACAATTTTCTGGTCTTCTGACTTCCCTGCATATAACAGCTTCATCCGCAAAAAGTCACCTAGAATTTCTGGCATTGTCTGCTAGGTCCTTTACGTATATAATGTGAAAAGTAATGATCCTGCAACTCTCCCTTGGGGCATGCCAAAGTTATTTTTATGTCTGAAGTCTTCTTTCCACCAAGAACGACAAGCTGTGTTCTGTTTACTAGAAACTCATCAATACAGTCATGCAGTTGGTCTGACATTCTATATGGTCATAGTTTGTTCATTAGGTGGCAGTGCAGAACTCTAATGACCGCCTTCCAGAAATCAAGGGAGACAGAATTTAATATGGGTTATGGGTCATAGCCTTGTGGAATGGCAGAAGGCACAAGTTGCAAGCTATTAACAACACAGTTGCAGTTAGCAGTTCACAGTGGTATGCCCGGTAGGACAAGGAGGTTTGGGCCATGTGTGGTAGTGCCTACTGCATTGCAGGAATAACTATTCAAGGAAGCACATGATCATGTTTTATCTGGTCATATAAGGCATAGGATAACAAATTGGAGAGCAGTTGAGCATTTTTGGTGGAGAACACAGAAACAAGATGTAAACCAGTATGTTAACATCAGTGTGCCGTGAATGCAACCTGTAGATTTAATTCATCAAGTGCTGCTACAGAGGTTGCCAGAGGTACCTAAATCCTTTGAGATGATTGGACCTTTTAGCCAGACAGCAGTAGGAGACAACTACATTCTGACTACTACAGATCAAATTTAAGTTTTTCAGGAAGCCATAAGTCACACTCAGTATTTTTTATTGACCAGTTTTGCTCAGTTTAACAAGAGCACCATCAGAAACTGTGGAATTTACTGTTCAGAGTAAGCAGTCAACTACTTTGAACTGTAAATTCCATGGTTCAAGATGATGCTCACGTTAAATTGAGTGAAACAGGTCAGTAAAAAAATATTGAGTGACATTTGTGGCTGTTCTGAAAAACTTAACTTTAACTGTTGCAATTTCCCATTGGACAATACCTGCTGTTGCTACATTATAGATCATTTCTCACAGTATGTTAGGATCCAAATCAACAGGCAGACACATATGCGTATGCAATGGTAAATAACTTCTTTTCCCCAGGTAGCATCACCACCAAGGATGATACTCTGGGAGGGTGAAAGAAATATTGGATGGTAATAAAGCTTTAACTGTGTGGTACACTACACAGTTGACTAACCTGTAACATGGCATACTGAACAAAAATGAAATCCTGTGAAAGCTAACAGATTCCACTGAGTATGTGAAACTGGCCATTGGTCTGGTGAATTGGGACCTGAATGTTGTATACACCCATTTAGATTTCTTGATGTTGGGAATAGCTGCAGCAAGACTACTGCGATAACTAGCTGACAATATAGGGCTGCTCAGCTAGAGGTAATGAGATGCAGGAGGCCATACTGCATGCAGTGCGTAGGCAGTTGAGATATACACTGCTGCCTCCTCAATGATTCCTGGTTGGCTATGGAATGTCCAGGAGGTACTGTCGGCTGAGCTAGAGCTCATTGCCACACTAACCAAACAAACCTTGTCATTATTTTACCATGTTGCAATGGCAGGAGCACTCTTGACTCCATGTACTGGTCCAATTTCTGGTAGAGAGAACCAGCACATGATATGAATGTTTCACAGTCCACCCCCGCCCAGTAAAGTGGTTATCCTTAGGATAGTATATACAAATAAAAATGATAGAGTTAATTGTAAGAAAAGGAAGAATTATGTGCTCATGCCAGCAGATAAACTCCATCATTGTCAGAGAGAGTGGATTGCGATATGCCCATCCCAAGTTGTCCAGACCAACACAGAGCCATGCAAGGTGCAATTATTTATAATCAAAACAATAGCAGAAGGTTGCTCATCAGATATCCTGTCACCACAATCTTATTTTCAAAGGGGACGTGTACATTGAATATATTCCACGTATGAATCTGAAGTGAATGTTGCCAATTGCTTTGAGCTAGGCCAACTTAGGTGTGTGATATGAGTGGAGCAGCAAGGTAGCCACCTGCTAAGTAACTGCATAATTTGTAACATATCAGGACTAACATTTTATCTCCCAGCTACCATATCTGGTACTACCATTGTGAATGTGATACAATGTTTGTTATACTGGCCAGATATATCACTGAAAATATTCCCAGCCTGGAACCTAACTTACCTCAATGAAGCCTTGGAACCCAACCAACTCCATTCACTGCATGAGCTAATAACAACTCAAGAAGGCTGCATTACTGAAGAGCAGATGTTCCAGCAATAATAACTAACGAAGTAAGCAGTCAATGAACATTGTGTTTCATGCTTGATTAGTATAAGGAGAATCAAAATATATTGTACATACTTGCCAAGCTATGAGATGTGTTGTTGAGACCTTTTACAGAGTTATAGATGGTCTACAATCTGGTGGAACAGATTTTCCGAAGAGGGGAGACATGTTGTGCCATAGTTCTGCCTCTCTCAGCAGAAAAATCCCATGGCCAACCTAGCAGGAGACGCTATAGCAGGCTGATGAAAGAAACCACACTACAGGGACTGGGTAAGTCTTTCTGCATAAGATGCTGTAAGTAGATTATGCTGACACCACAGAAACCGCTCCTGAAAGACAACATTGCTGCACTGGTATGACACAGGCAGGGTTGTGTAATTGCTGACACTACAGAAAGGCTGGGACAATGATGTCATGGTTGCCCAACGACCATGCCTTGCAGCATAGTTCTGTTGTGACTTAGGGAGAGAAGCAGTACCATTTATTAAATAATAGTGAACTGGGTGTATAAATATTACCCATTCTAGACAGGCAGTATCAATTGCCCCCAGTAGCCAGCTATGATGGGAGGTGAATGCTAGTCTGCATTCAGAAATGGGTCAGGAAGTTGTCACTGCCAGATGCTGTAACTACTAGCTGCAGGACTGCGATTCACACTAAGTCTGAACACCACTGATTTGGTGCCTTCCAACCAGCGGGCCACCTGCTGGCTAACTTCCATCCACTGCTGGCTGTCTACCCTGGAAGTTTACTGTTTGCGCCTGAGCCATCCTAGCCGCCCAACTGGCATCACCTGTTGGGCAAAATTTATTGCTGTCCAACATTGCCCATGTAGGCACATGTCACTGCTGTGAGGCACTGCCATCTGCACTAGGCTCTTTATGCAACAGTGCATCCCACACTGACCTGTGTATTCATACCATGTGGTGTGGCTGACTATCCACCCATTGCTTTGGGGCCTGAGTCAGTGCAATGCTGCTGGAGTGCTTATCATGTCACCTGTGTGATGCTACCCACTGCCCACAAGGAAAGGCTGCTTGTTGATCAAAGCACAATTCACAAACTGAGTGTGGCCTGCACTATGAGAGCATTGACCACTTTCTAACACAACTGTGAATGATATGTTTTGCCATAGAATAAAAGATCATATGTAAATGCTGTTTTTATTATAGGACTTCAGATATCCACCTGGATCTACCCACTACACTGCTGCAGTCACATCTGGCCTGGTGAACTGCAGGCCTCCCTGACCACTAGCACTTTGTTCCACCACCAAAAATGTAGCAAGTTCGAACCTAATCCATTTGTCATGTTTTCTGGTCCCAAGACTAAATTTTTTTTGCTTTTCATTCTAAATCTAATACTGGCTGCTTTACTTTACCATGTCGATCATCTCTCTGATTTTCCTCTTAATGGTTAGTGGCTGTCTGGCTCATATGTGGTTTTGTGTGACACATTTGTCTTCATATGTGACCACCAGAGATTCAGTATGCTGACTAAGCTATATAAGCACAACAACAAAAAAAAAAAAGAATAAAAGAAATAGTCGCCTCCAGGAGACATCATACTAACACTGTGTAACATTAGATCCCATACAGCTATCCAATTACAGGGCTGTTGATCACCATGTTTTGCCTACTCTTTCAAATAGTCACACACAGTTCCCAGGCAATTAAGATTGGGTGATGAAATGGGCCATCCAAGACATAATTTAGTTTAGGTAATTTTTGTCCATATATCATATTTTATAATGATATTACAGGTGTCACATTGCAAGTTTAATACAGAGTAAACAAAATTGCCTACAAAATTCTCATTGATTGTAACTAATAATATTGATAAAAGATAAGCAATAGTAACTAGATATTGAAGCTACAGCAGAAACGCAGATGAAACAAGTATGCACTGCAGGGAACAGAGGGCATGCTGTTGCATAGTGGTTATGCAGCATCTTAAATAATCCAGTGGGAGGAATACCAAGAGTTGTCACGTGATGTAGGGACACACATTATGTGATATGTGGATGAAACGTAGTGCCATGCTCGCAGGACCACAATCAGACATGTGCGCTGCTGGCATGAGATGCTGGTGCCTCTTATGGGACCCATTGGAGTCTGGCATGTACGCAGAGTGACATGTTGCTCTTGTCATATGACATGAATAAAGATCAGCAGGTTGCTGTTGTGGTCTGCCAACGTTATTAAGCACATGGTATTCGGCTGCATGTGTCTGTCTTCGACAGTCAGTGCCTGGATTCTAGCAGCCAGCCAACTGTAGCTGTACTTGCAGTCAGCACTAGTGGCCAACAACTGGCTTGGCTACTGTTAATCTGGAGGTGGGTGGGTACTGCAGCATCTGTCAGGTAACCAGTCCCATGGGTTAAGTAACATAATGGATTATTAATATTTTGGGCCAAATTTTGGGTGTCCATCAAAGGCTGTACAGTGTCAGGATAGGATCCTGCAACTTATTTGAAGATGATAATGCATGAGAAACCAGATTCATCCTTACAAAATAGCTTTGCCTTAAGAAGCAGGCATTAACTCAATGGACCCGTGATGTTGCCAGCCATCTCTGATTGCGCACGCTTGAGGCCAGTTGAAACTTGCAGTGCATTGTTGCAGGATACCAACTCATACACTGCATGGCCTGAGGAAGGCTGCTGCTGAAGGGAGAGACAGCCTTGAGAATTGTAACACTTTTTGCATGGTATTGATCCCTTCACTTTATAATCAGGTGGTTGCTGAACAACAGAACTTGTCAGACTTGGTTTCAAAAAGTTCACTTGATATTTTTTCACTATGACTCAAAGATTAACACTTGTAATTGGAATAATAACTTTCTTTATGCTATCCAGGATGCAAACACATACCTACTGACATAAAAGATGAATTAGTCTCTCCCAGTTAGCGACACTTGATAAAAAACTAAAATTCCTAACATGTTTGAAACTACGTAACAAAATGGTACTAATTAATAACAAAGAAATTTAATGTGCTTTGATTCTCAGCCTAGTCTGTTACAAACCAAAAATCATAAACAATCTTCAAAATTATCAAAATGTGGAAAAATGTAATTTACAAAATTTCACCTTACAAAACGGTTTTACCTTCTTTTAAGTTATATCTCACCAGAAAGCTCAGGTGAAGCATAATCCAGAAAAACACCTACTTTCCACCAAACTTGCTAGGTTGAGGATTATGTGAAATAAGTGGGAATTATACCATGTTCCATCCCTCTATCTTCAACTGATTGTTCCCCTGGAGTCTGCCGTACTAGTCACAAACCCTGGAGTCTGCCATACGACACAAAGTGACCTTGATTTCACATTTGGTTTTCCGAAGAGCTGTCTCAGTGATGTGTATGAAGTCATATCTATCTACTTCCATACTCTCCAAAGCATCATGAAGTGCCTGGCAAAGGATATTTCTGACTGTATAACATATTATGGTTTTTTCTGTTCCATACCTGTATGAAGTGTAGGAGTAGTGGCTGCTTCAGTGCCTCTGTGTATTGTATTTAGTCCAATTCATTTCTACAATCCCTGCAGGAACAGTACACAGGAGGTTGTTGTGATTATTGTGTATTCCTAAATCCCTCAGTTAATACTATTTCTTGAAGCTCTTGTGAGTAGGCTTTCATGGATATCAAATGTAGCAACAAGTTTACTGTTGCCAGGCACAATTTATTTATGTTTTAAATGAACATGCCACCATTTGACCGCATTGTTGTTTATTTAATTACAACTCAGGTTTCGACCTTTTATGCCATTTTCAAGTGATTGAGCTTATGTCCTGCAATGTACCTGGTTAATGACATAAATTCAATCACTTGAAAATGGCATAAAAGGCCGAAACCTGGGTTGTAATTAAATAAAAAACAATTCAGTCAAATGGCACTGCGTGCATTAAAAATTATTGTATGACTGTTGCTCAGTAACATCAAAAACAATTTATTTATTTCCACAACACATTTCAGAAGTTTAAAACACCTTCATTGGGTGGATTTATGTGAATTAAAATGACTTATCTGTTTTGTTGTGGCTTTGGAATACCTGTTGCACTGTCTATTAGAGGACAAAAACAAAGCACTATTTCAATACATGGTTCAGAGTTTTGTGTAGGTCTGTGATTATAAGGATGAATGGAAACGTAAATGCAAAAGTAGAAATACCTCCAGTGGTTGCCACCATTGAAGCTTTTTTTACTTTTACTTTTATATTTTTGTTCATCCTTTCAAAGGCCTCCAGCAAACTAGAATCATAAACTGACATATTGTTTTCAAACTATGGAAACTTCAGGTAGGAATGACCAGTGGTGTACCTTAGGTATGTGGCACCCCTGGCAAGAATTTAAAATGGTGCCCTCTCAAGAACCCTCCAGGAAGCAAAGATTGCACCCCCTTATAAATACAGAGAGATTGATATTTTCCCTTGTCCCAAGAAAATGTGAAGACGTTTCTCGGCATATACAGGGTGTTACAAAAAGGTACGGCCAAACTTTCAGGAAACGTTCCTCACACACAAATAAAGAAAAGATGTTATGTGGCCTTGTGTCCGGAAATGCTTAATTTCCATGTTATAGCTCATTTTAGTTTCATCACTATGTACTGTACTTCCTCGATTCACCACCAGTTGGCCCAATTGACGAGAATCCGCACACAATTGTGCAATCACGTCATCAACACATATTTTGTGTGAACGTCTGGGCAGGCATTCTTGGTGATGTCTTGATTGGGCCCCATGTTCTAACACCTACGCTCAATGGAGCACATTATCATGATTTCATACGGGATACTCTACCTGTGCCGCTAGAAGATGTGCCTTTACAAGTACGACACAACATGTGGTTCATGCACGATGGAGCTCCTGCTCATTTCAGTCGAAGTGTTCGTACACTTCTCAACAACAGATTCGGTGACCGATGGATTGGTAGAGGCGGACCAATTCCATAGCCTCCACGCTCTCCTGACCTCAACCCTCTTGACTTTCATTTATGGGTGCATTTGAAAGCTCTTGTCTACGCAACCCCGGTACCAAATGTAGAGACTCTTCGTGCTCGTATTGTGGACGGCTGTGATACAATACACCATTCCCCAGGGCTGCATCAGGGATTCCATGCGACGGAGGGTGGATGCATGTATCCTCGCTAACGGAGGACATTTTGAACATTTCCTTTAACAAAGTGTTTGAAGTCACGCTGGTACGTTCTGTTGCTGTGTTTACATTCCATGATTAACGTGATTTGAAGAGAAGTAATAAAATGAGCTCTAACATGGAAAGTAAGCGTTTCCGGACACATGTCCACATAACATACTTAAATGCTACTTTCATGGCTTTGATTTTTGCAAAATTATCAATTAATTCCTCTAAGTTAAGTTTTGCTACCTCTTCATATTCAGTCGATAAAATGGCTAAATTTGACAAACGTTCCATGGATGATCTTAAATAATTCTTGATGAGCTATATTTTACTGAAGCTTCACTCATAAGAGGCCACTGTAACAGGAAGTGATAAGTAAATTCTAAGAGCTATTTGGATATTCAGATATATATCTTCTAAAGAAAACTCTTGATTCTTTTTAAGAATGTCAAGTGGTGTTGCTTTTTCAACATCGTTAATGAGTTCTTTAGCTTGCATTCGAAAAATTTCCAATTCTTGTGACAGCTCAACCACATCTACATCATGTGAATATTTAGTCGCAAAATCTGCAGCATGTTTAAGAAGAACATCAATTGGCTCTTTTTTTTTAGAGCTTCTCCCATTAGAAAATAAAATTCTGAAGATATTAAAGCCATTGCCTCATACCTCTTAGTGAGCTCTGTCAGGATTTGATCATAAACCAAATTTATTTCCCTCTGAAACTCTTGTTTTGAGTTGAGGTAGTCATCATGCATTTGTTTGTTTGAATGTGAAAGACGTTGGCTTATGATCTTCCGTCTTTTTTCAGCAAAATTATCATCGATACCAATTTCTTGCGCTTGCTTTATTGCATAGTCAATTGCTGGACCAATACCTTCATCTTGGATTTCCTGAATTGTATTTGAAAATCCCTTTATCATTTTTCTAGCCTTGTCGACTGCAACAGTCTCTTTCTGAAGTGACTTGCTGATTTTATCACTCGAGACTAGAATCCTTTCCCACAGATGCAAAAGACATAGGAATTTGCTTGATGAGTCCTTGAGCCCCCACTGATGTTTCCAGGTTCCATTTGTCTTGGTTAATATCAGCCATTTCGTCCAGACTTGCATACAGTTTGTTCAGTGTTCTTTTTAAAGCAGTGACTGCTCTTTGTTTAGTGACCACCTAGTGTCACAATGACCCTTCAACTCTCTTGTAAGTAGGCTTTCATGGATATCAAATGTAACAACAAGTTTACTGTTGCCAGGCACAATTTATTTATGTTTTAAATGAACACTCTGCCATTTGACTGCATTGTTGTTTATTAAATTACAACTCAGGTTTCGACCTTTTATGCCATTTTCAAGTGATTGAGTTTATGTCCTGCAATGTACCTGGTTAATGACATAAATTCAGTCACTTGAAAATGGCATAAAAGGCCAAAACCTGGGTTGTAATTAAATAAAAAACAATTCAGTCAAATGGCACTGTGTGCATTAAAAATTATTATATGACTGTTGCTCAGCAACATCAAAAACAATTTTTTATTTCCACAATACATTTCAGAAGTTTAAAACACTTTCATTGGGTGGATTTATGTGAATTAAAATGACTTATCTGTTTTGTTGTGGCTTTGGAATACCTGTTGCACTGTCTAATAGAGGACAAAAACAAAGCACTATTTCAATACATAGTTCAGAGTTTTGTGCAGGTCTGTGATTGAAATGATGAATGGAAATGTAAATGCAAAAGTAGAAATACCTCCAGTGGTTGCCACCATTGAAGCTTTTTATACTTTTACTTTTATATTTTTGTTCATCCTTTCAAAGGCCTCCAGCAAACTAGAACCATAAACTGACATATTGTTTTCAAACTATGGAAACTTCAGGTAGCAATGACCGAATGACAATAATGTAGCAAAAGACAGATTGCTACTTACCGTAAAGATGAAATGTTATGTTTCAGACAGGTTCAACTAAAATAATGTTATTTATAAGCTTTCGGCCACAGCATTCATCAGAAAAAGAGAAACATACACCATTTCATTCACACGAGCAAGCACACACACATGACTGCCAACTCCAGCAGCTTGGGTCAGACTGCAACTATCAATTGGGATGGGAGCAGCAGTTTGGAGGGGGCAGGGAAGGGGAAGGGGAAGGGGAAGGGGAAGGGGAAGGGGAAGGGGAAGGGGAAGGGGAAGGGATAGCAGTGTAGGGTTGGGGAAAAAGAGGAGTGCTGTCTGGGGAAGTGTGCAGGGACTACAATGCCAACAGGTGCAGGGTCTGCAGGTTGCGGGCCAGGGGAATGAGGAAAATGGAGCAGAAAAGGAGAGGAGCAGGGAAAGATGGGTGAGTGCGTGGTTAGAGGCTGGTAAACAAAGAGGGTGGGAGACAAGAACGGGTAGGGGGTAACAGGAGAGGCACGGTGGAAACTGTAGGATGGAGACTATGGGGACAGTATGTTACTGTAGGTTGAGACCGGGATTATTATGGGAGCATAGAATGTTTTGTAAGGAAAACTACCATTTGTGCAGTTCAGGTAGTTGGTGATTGAGTGGAGGATCCAGATGGCTCCTGCAGTGAATCAGCCATTTAAATCAAGCACGTTATGTTCAGCTGCATGTTGTGCCGCAGGGTGGTCTACTTTGCTATTGGCCACAGTTTGGTGGTTTCTGTTCATCCTGGTGGTCAGCTGGTTGGTAGTCATACCAATATAAAAAGCTGTGCAATGATTGCAGCAGTGCTGGTAAATGACATGGCTCCTGTCAAAGGTGGGCTAGCCACTAGTGGGGTAGGATAAACCTGTGACAGGACAGGAATAGGAACTGGTGGATGGGTGGATTGGGCAGATCTTGCACCTGGGTCTTTCACAGGAATATGGTCCTTGTGATAAGGGGTTGGGATTAGGAGTGGTATAGGGATCGTCTAGGATGTTGTGGAGGTTAGGAGGCAATGGAACATCACTTTAGGAGGGATGGGAAGAATCTCAGGTGGGGTGTCCTTCATTTCAGGGCATGATGAAAGGTAATCAAAACCTTGGCGAAGATTGTGGTTCAGTGATTCCAGGCTGCAGTATTGGGTGATGAAGCGGACACTGCTTTGTGGTTAGCTCTTAGGGGTGGTGTGAGAATTGAGGATGTGAGGGGAAATGGCATGGGAGATCAATTTGTGGACTAGGTAGGGGTGATAGTGTCTGCCTGTGAAGGCCTTGGTGAGACCTTCAGCATACTAGGCAATGGCGGTCTTGTCAATGCAGATACATTATCCCATGGTTGTCTGGTCTGTATGCGAGGACAGCTGTCAAAATGCTGGTACTGTTGGTGGTTGGTAGGTTTAATTTGGACAGAGGTGTGTATGGAGCCACTAGAGAGGACAAGGTTGATGTCTAGAAAGGTGTCACACTGGATGGAGGAGGACCAGGTGAAGTGGATGGGAGAGAAGGTGTTGAGGTTGAGAGGGAATGAAGATAGAGTGTCTTGGATCTGAGTCTAGATCATGAAGAAATCATCAATGAACCAGAACCAAGCTAGGGGTTCGGTGTTTTGGGTGGCATGGAAGGTTGTCTCCTCTAGATGGTCCATAAACAGTTTGACATAGAAGGGTGCCCATGGGGCACCCATGGCTGTGCTGTGGATTTGTTTGTGTACCTCACCTTCAAAGGAGAAGTAGTTGTGGGTTAGGACAAAGTTAGTTAAGAGCATGAGGAATGGGGTAGTTGGTTTGCAGTCTGAAGGATGTTGGAAAAGAGAGAGTTCAACAGTAGTGGTGTATAGGGAGGTGGCAACAACAGTGACAATTATGGATCCACAAAGTAAAGGGGTGAGAACAGTGGAGAGTCGGTGAAGGAACTGGTTGATGTTTTTGACCTGGGAGGCTAGATTGCAGGCATTTGGTTGGAGGTGTCACTCAATGAGGTTCAAAATTCTTTCAGTGGGAGCTCAATAACTAGCCTCAGTGGGGTATCCAGGATTGTTGGGTTTGTGGATTTTGGGGAGCATGTAGTGGTGTACATGGTGTCATAAGGGTGAGGTGGGAAATGGATTCAGGGGAGAGATTTTGGGAAGGGCCTAAGGCTTTAAGTAGGGATTGCAATTTGAGGTTATGCTGGACTTCTGGAATGGGATGACAATGGCAGAGTTTATTGGCAGAGGAGTCAGATAATTGGCAGAGGCCTACCACCAGGTAGTCACTGCAATACATAACAACAGTGATGGAACCTTTGTCTGCAGGTAGGATGGTCAGGTCAGGATTTGTTTTGAGGTTTTGTATGGCTGCTCTTCCTTCTACTGAAAGGTTGGTGCTCTGAGGAAGGGGCCTGGGGAAGGAACATGAGGCTAAGTTGGAGGTAAGGAATTCCTGGAAGGTGATCAACAGGTAGTTGGCTTTGAATTAGGTGGAGTGTTAATAGAGTTTTGGGGTATGTGACAAGTTCAAAAGTTCAGCTACACAGGGTTTAGATGCTATAAGCAGAGGATGAGGAGGAACACTATGGGTAGGGTTTGGATTGGGTAGTGGTGCCCTGAGTTGGCAGTAGGATGTCAGCAGGTTGGATAACATATGGAGGTGGTGTCTTGAATGCTCCTCCAGGTGCTGGAGAGTGAGGGATTCAATTTCAGAGATGTGATGTATGAAGCAGGGATTGCATAGTATCAGTATCTTGCTTAGGGAACAGAGTGGTTCTGGAATGCTTGTGACATGGCGATGTGTTTTGGCAGTACTAGGTTTGTGAGGGCCAGGGACTGGCAGAATCTGAAAATGTGAAGGTCATTGTAAAAGGCGGGGTGGAGCCCAGAAAAAGTAATTTTTACGGTTAGGCCGTTTTGGGGGATTTCATGGTTTAGGTGACATTTGAGAAATAGGATGTGGGTTTAGCCATGGAAAGGGATACTTTTCTGAGCTGGTACAGAAAGATGGAGCATGGGTCCATTGTGGCAGGAATTATGTAAAGAAAATGGGAGTGATGGTTGTGAGAGGAGTTGGATAAGAGCAAAGACGAGTAAAAAATAATGTAAAAAGACGCAAAAACACGCACAATCATCCAAAAATATGCACAGATACTTAAAAATACATGAAACAGAGTGAAACTACGTAAATAAATGCACAAATATGTTTAAAACGTACATAAAGGTAGGAGAAAAAGAATAGATGAGGTACAGGAGTGTGTGCGTATTGCAATAAGGGAAGAGAGGGAGAAGGGGAATGAGCTAGGTCAAGGATCCAAGTGTGTTTGGCATGGGCAGGTGTGGAAAGTCAAACACTGAAGTATGTGAGGATGAGGGATGAAGTGGGATCAGCAGGAATAAATACAGGTTCAACTATCAGAGGAAGTAATCTGAGGCATCAGATGCTGCATCAACAATCTGCATGGTCATGAAGCCTGTGTTGTGCATGGAAGTCGTTGGTACAGTGTGGCACATAAGTAGATGCCATTTGGAGGGCAGTGACAGAGACACCAACAATACCTGGATTTTGACAGCTGTCATTCCTTTCATGCCAAGAAATTCCTCCAACCAGGGATGGCATATCTGCAGTGACAAGAACTTCCTTGTCCAGTATGCTGAGGGTCTCACCAAGGCCTTCACAGATAGGCACTATCCCCCAGACCTAGTCCGCAAACAGATCTTCTGTGCCATTTCCCCCTCACATCCCCAATCCTCCGATCACCCCAAAAAATCAGCCACAAAGGAGTGTCCCCTTCATCACCAAATACCACCCTGAACTGTAACAACAGAACCACATCCTTCACCAGGGTTTTGATTACCCACATCATGCCCTGAAGTGAGGGACATCCTACCTGAGATCCTTGCCACCCATCCTAAAGTGGTGTTCCATTGCCCAGTCAACCTCCAAAACATCCTAGTCCATCCCTATACCATTCCCAATACCAACCCCTTGCTGCAAGGATCATATCACTGTGAAAGACCCAGGTGCAAGATCTGCCGAATCCACCCACCCACGACTCACTATTCCAGTCCTGTCAGAGGTTTATCATACCCCATCAGGGACCAAGCCACCTATCAAAGCAGCCATGTCATTTATCAGCTCTGCTGCTGTCAATGCACAGCTTTTATATTGGTATCCCGTCCACCAGGCTGGATGGCCACCATCAAACTGTAGCCAACAGCAAAGTGGTACAACAATGCAGCTGAACATAATGTAGCGGCACTACTGTTTGGGATAGGAAACGTCAGTTTTGGTACAATATTTCTGAGTGCGCAAGTCTCAGCCAGGCACTGGCCTGTTTACAGTGAGTTACACTCACCAGCAGTTCCAAAGTAAAAAAAGAGGCCACAGGAGTGTAGTATCGCCAGAAAAAGAAACAGCGGTTTGCATGGCGCAAGTCACAGGCAGAAGGGCCCCATTGGCTAATCTAAGTGTTATGAGTACGTGATGCGGAGCAGCATGTTTAGCAAAACAGATACACACAACCGCCTAAAATAGGTGCCGGTTCACTAACAAAGCATTCAAGTGTGACAGCTCTCCTGGATGGCGGGGCATGTCACACCACCGGCTACTCACAGCAGCAGATGGGGCGCCAGCATTCCAGTACACGGTGGGTCACTGGTTCGACCCTCTGAGGCTGACATGGGATCTGTAGCCAGCCAGCAGTGGGTCACACCACGGCTCGCTACCGTGGGCAGTCATCTTGTCTCCCAACACACACCGGAGGCATCCCGAGGCAAGAGCCACAGATTCGGATGTCGGAGCGCAGGCACTTGTCGCCCGCAATCTGAACCACGGCAGTGAAGAAGCTTGCAGCAGGCTGCCTGTGGCTCCTGGCGATTGGCGCTGAGGCAGTTGCGGCCGTACAAGGCCGACACACAGCAGTGCTGGCACGGGTCGCTGAGGCAGCCATTCTGTGCCAAGCAGTTTCACAGTCAGCGAAGTGGTGTCCTCAGCATCGCAGGACCTGGTGACGCAGCCTGAGGGGTACGCGGCACTGTAGTTGGAAACAATAAATCACTTGGAAAGCTTGGACGAGTCTCAATACAGTGCCTTCTACATCTTCTCGCTACATTTGGTGTTGCTGTTACATTCGGTGTCAGAAGTTGCCACTGCATTTGGTGTCAAAATAGTGGAAGTCATCTGTACAGTACGATGTTCGAGCCCACTGCCTGCATTACAGTCGCAAGATGTGGTGAGTTTTGAAAAGTTTTCTTTTGAGTGTTGGATGTTTTCTTTCTTTTTTGTGTTTTTGAGTATGGCCCATAGCAGGCCATTTTAGATGTTTTGCATAGGCATATTGTTTTTTGACAGAATAAATGTTAGTGTGTTTGGGGCAGTAAGATCTATTATTTTTTCGTGACATTTAATTACTTTTTATTGGTTTCAGTATGACGTTACTGAGTATGACGATACTGAGGTGTAGGGAGTAGGCTTATTTTTGAACTTGATTGTTTTGTTTCGGAATTAATGGGGAATGAAGGCAACACAATAACAGAGTCGTGGATAAAAGGTGTGTCAGTACCAGAAGCGGTACAGATTTTATTGGAAAAGGTAGCACAATTGACAACAGACAGTATGCAGTTGAGAAGTGAATTGACATCTAGAAGTGAGTGGGATACCACATCGGATCAGTTGTTTTTGCCTAGGGTGCTGCAGCAGGAGATTGATCCAGCTGCCACAAGTTTGATTATTCTGTTTTCTGACAAGGCATCTGAGGATGTGTGTTTGTTTGTGGAGGACTTGGAAACTTCAGCTGTGATGAATGGTTGGTCGGATGAACAGTTGTTACATGTAGCCAAGATCAGATTAATGGGTGAAGCAAAGACATATGTAAGGTGTTCTGAGGCCTTAAGGAAGGCAAAGCAGTTTAAGCAGTTGAAGGAGGGGCTTTTCCAAAGGTACAAGAAACAGAATAGCGCTCAGTACTTTAGGGAGAGGTTGATTACAATGACAAAGATACAGGGGGAGATAGTAGAGAAATTTGTGGACAGAATAAGAGACATTATTGAGTACACTTACAAGTTGGGTCAGAGTGATAAGGCGAATGGTATTCTGTTACAGGAGACTGAGCAAAGGGCACTCGATGTATTATTGAGGGCGTTACCGGCACATATGTTGCGCAATGTGCGTGAAGGGACTCCAAAAGATTTGTATTCAGCCATTCAACTGGCAATCCAATGTGAGGAGACAGACATAGCAAAAGGGTACGTGATGGACAAACAGTGTTTACAGCAGGAATAAAATGTTACAAGTGTGGTCGTATGGGGCATGTGCAGAGGCAATGTACCCAGTCACCGAGGAA
This sequence comes from Schistocerca cancellata, assembly GCF_023864275.1. Classification (NCBI taxonomy): domain Eukaryota; kingdom Metazoa; phylum Arthropoda; class Insecta; order Orthoptera; family Acrididae; genus Schistocerca; species Schistocerca cancellata. The sequence continues at coordinate 1,097,231,756 of NC_064626.1, read as the reverse complement.
TAGAGGAAGAGGTGGAAATCAGCAGTGTGGAGGATGAAGAAGTGGAATTAGTAGAGGTGGACAATCGTTAAATGGCATGGAGGGCCTAAGACCCACCTAAGGGAGCTCCCGTTTAATTTAAATGCTACAAATACGTATGCAGAGGTGGAATGTTCAGTGGTAGGATCCATGGGAACTAAAACACTTAAAATTTTGTTGGACACAGGGTTGCAAGTGTCAGTAGCCACTAAGAGTTTAATGGGATGAAGGAAGTTAGACCCAGCACGTTATAGGTTGCGTGGAATAGGGGATACGGAGGTCACACCTTTGGGGTCAGTGACAGTTAACTTTCGCATAGGGAAAGTCCAATTTGATGCATGCATGGAGGTAGTACCATGGGCAAGTGAGGGCTATGACATGATCCTAGGAGTAGATTTCTTGCATCAACATCATGCCAAAATTGACCTTGGTCAATGAACTGTGGAATTTCGTGGAATGTTATTTCAGCTAGGGGAAGCTGTTGTCAGTGCAGAGTGTCACAAGTAGTGTTCAAAGTAATGAACAAACCAATTGAACTGCGTACATTAGCATTAAGGCTTAATTCACATGAGTGTGTGTCTGGTGGCACCAGGAAGTCAGTTTCGGCAAGTGTGGAGTCGAATCTACCTGTGGGTACAGTATGCGTTATTGAACCATTGGAGCATTGGAGGATAATAAAGTTTTGGGTCCATTGGGTTGTTTTGTGAAATGTAGTGTTGTACACATACAGGAGGGGAACAGCAGGTAGTAGTTCCCGTGAACATGGATAATTTTAGCGGTGTAGATGCGAATTTGAGAAAAGGGGTTTTAGAAGCAAATTTGGATGTACCAGATGATGAAAACTGGTGTTCAAGAGGTGGGTGAAGTGATTAACCACTAACTGCTGATAGAACTGCACTGTGTAGCAAAATTAAGCATTTGAAAGGAGGAGAAAGAGAGCATATAGAAGAATTATTGTGGGAATTTAAGGATTTGTTTTTCCGCAAGGGCCTTTGCCAGCAATTCCATTAGTTCAACATAGGATACGAACAGGGAGTGAAGCACCTGTTTACTGTAAACCATACAGAATATCGAGGTATTTGCAGCTGATTGTGGAGGATTTCATTGATCAGCAGCTTGTAAACGGTATTATAGAGCATAGTAATAATTTATGGGGAGCGGGCATTGACATTGTGCCTAAAATATCTATGGATGGAACTGAGAAATACCGGTTCTGTAGTGACTACTGATACCTCAGTAATAAGACAGTAATTGTCACATACCCCATTCCAGACATAATGGAGACTCTGGATCACTTAGGACAATGCCTGTACATTTCTGTGATGGGTTTCACAAGTGATTATCATCAGTTAGAGGTGGCTCCAGAGGATCGTCCAAAAACTGCTTTCTCTACTCCTGGAGGCCATTAACAGTACATCAGAATGCCATTCAGTTTGAAAAACGCTCTGGCAATGTTTCAGAGGTTGCTAGACAGTGTGTTGAGGGGTTTGAAACCACGGGAGTGTCTTGTCTATTTGAATGACATTATAGTGTTTTCAAGTAGTATGGAGCAACATAAAAAGCAATTAAGGGAAGTCTTTATGAGGTTAAGAGCGGCTCATTTGACATTGAGCTTGGAAAAGTGTCATTTTGCATTAAAAGAAGTAAAATATTTGGGTCATATTATCAGTGAGGATGGAGTGCGAACAGATCTGAGGTTGGTACAGGCTGTAAGGGATTTTTGGAAGCCGAAAACAGTTAAGGAAGTGCAGTCATTCACTGGAATTTGCAATTTCTATCAAAAGTTCGTGAAGGGTTTTGCAAATTTAGCACAGCCATTGACATGATTGTTATGGAAGGGTGTCAGAAAGCATTTGACAAACTGAAAGAAGTGTTAACATGAAGTCCGGTTCTTGTGTTTCCAGATTTTGAAAAGGAGTTTATACTAAGCATGCGATGCACCAAATCAAGCATTAGGGTGTGTTCTAAGTCAGGAAATTGATGGGAAAGAACATCCTGTAGCCTATGCGTCTAGGCAGTTGAATGCAACAGAGAGGAATTACTCAACAACAGAGAGGAATTACTCAACAACAGAGAGGGAGATGCTTAGCAAAATCTATGGAATCACATATTTTAAATGTTATTTATATGGGAGAAGATTTTTGGTAGTGACAGGTACTGCATTGAAGTTGTTGTTGGGGATGAAGGATCTGTCCACTAGACCCACTAGATGGGCTGTGAGACTTAGCAAATTTGACTATGAGGTGGTGCACAAGCCTGGGAAGAAGCAGGGTAATGCAGGTGCACTAAGTAGGAAGGTCTCAAAATTAGAAGTCATAGGTTATGACATAGCGGTATGGCAAGAATTACAGGATGTGGACAACGATTGTAAATTGTATCAGACACAGCCACAATTTAATGTGTACGATGGTCTTCTGTTCAGGGAAACGAAGTTAGGACCAAGGGTAGTAGTGCCTGTGAAGCTGAGGGATGAGATTTTAAAGGAAGCACATGATCATGTGTTATCTGGTCATGGAGGGTGTAGAGCAATGAATAGAAGAGTGGTGGAGAGGTGTTGGTGGAGAGGTAGGAAAGTAGATGTGGATCAGTATGCCAAGAATTGTATCCCATGTGTGCAGAGAGCAGATTTGAGTCAGAAATAGATACAGGCACAATGATTGCCAAAAGTGACATGTCCATTTTCTTTGTTAGGGATTGATGTATTAGGACCTTTCAGGTGAACACCATCAGGGAACAGATTCATTCTGACGATAATAGACCATTTCTTGAGGTATGTGGAGATGGTGGCTATGCCAAATCAACAGGCAGCAATGGTCACGCAATTGTTAGTAAACAACTGAATTTTGAAGTTTGGTTTACCGGAGACAATAATTACTGACCAAGGGACCAACTTCATGTCAGATTTAATGAAGGAACTGTGTAAATTGTTGAATGTAAATAAGTTTAGGACGAGCACATTGCATCCACAGGTGAACGGAAGCATGGAACGGCTACACAGAACAATCGGGAAGATGCTGAGGTTTTATGTGGATTCTCATCAGCGTCAGTGGGGCGAGTATTTGAAGCATACTGTATGCACATACAATGCAAAAGTCCACACCAATACCGGTTTGTCTCCATATGAGGTAGTGTATGGGCAAAAAATGCCATACCATTTGATTTGGTGAGGCTACAGAAAGGAAGTATACAGTAGGGCAATGGGCAATGCTGTCCAGTTCCTATGCAAAAAGGGAAAATGAAGAAGTTCCTCATGAGGTATCAAGAGCCATACCAAGTAGTTGAAACCACATCCCCCGTTAATGTTAAGCTTTAGCTGTCAAATAGAACAACAATAGTACACATTGGGCAGTTGCAGCCGTTTAAGGGTTGTCCCAATGTTGTTCCAGGCATGTTACAGGAAGGGAGGAGGAAGTGAGAGACAGTGAAGAGAAGTGTTCAGTGCAGAGAAAACCAGGAAGATAGAGTACAGCATAATGTGTCATTGGGTTTGCATAGATTAATTAGGCATTGTATTTTCATATGTTGTATGTGTTTTCGAGTATTGTGAGCCTACTGGGGACAGCAGTCTTTTGGAAGAGGGAGGAAGGGTGATGGTGATCACTGTCCTCAGGTCACTGAAAAGGGGAGCATTGAGCAAGCTGGTAGAAGTAAAAAACTGAGGAGGTATTGCTGATCTCGGCAGTTAATAGCCAGTACAACGAGATGATAAGGGAGGAATTATGGAGCTGCCATAGAGGGAAGGTAACAGTATGTCCAGCCAGGATGATAAGCACCAATCTGGACACATGCACGGTGGAGCTATTTTTAGCTAGGGGGAAAGGAATAAACTGTCCAAGGGACATCGTGGAGCCAAAATTGAGCTGGCAATGGGTCGGGATGCATTGGATCTTCTCCACCTACAGGAGTTTGGTAATAGTAGCAAGTTGTTTTGAGCAGGGAGTATTTGCCAAAGTGAAATGCATAGAGCTCGAGGGGAGTGGAATTTTAATCAATGGAACTGCGTGTAACATAATAGGACCACCCTTCCACCTGCCAGCATCAATTTCAGGTTTCTCACAATTGAATGTTACACAGCCACAGATGTATTGGCCAGAAGCCACTTTAGAGTTTTGCCCAGGCAGAATCTGACCTTGTTAAATCAAACTCTGGAGCCATGTCTGTTGACATCCATAAACCAGTCATTTTAGGGCAAGAGGGGTTCATATCAGTCAAATAGCTTGTGCAGCATGTCACTTAGTATAGGGAAAGACAACAGCAAATAATGATCATTTTGAGCACCTCTGTGCCAAGTGTCTTCTCAGCCTTAACTTTGTTATGTGTTGTTTTCAATCTGATCAGGCAGAGAGCCAATTCCAAGAGGGAACCAAGGGTAGTCCAAGTCCTAGTGGATTGGATACCGAGGGCGTGAGATGAGCAGGCAAGGGGTTGATCGAGCAGTGGTTGTCTAGTAAGGAATTTTTACATTTTGTTTCATGTCATGTGTTTTAAGGAGCACTAGACCACATTTAAGTTTTCTAAAAGTAAGGAAATATGTCATAGGTGTCGACCCAAACAAGCTAAGAGTTAGTTAAAGGTTGACCTGGGGACCGGGTCTTTCCGTATGGGGGAATAATGTAGCAGTACTACCGTTTGAGATAGGAAAAGTCAGTTTTGGTGCAATATGTCTGAGCACAAAAGTTACAGCCAGGTCTGTACCTGTTTACAGTGAGTTACACTCACCAGCAGTTGCAAAGTTAAAAAGAGGCCACAGGGGCATAGAACCGCTGGAAAAAATGCACGCAGAGGTTTGCACAGCGCAAGTCACAGGCAGAAGGGGCCCACTGGCCAACCTAAGTGTTAGGAGTATGTGATACAGAGCGGCACGTTTAGCAAAACAGAGGCGCACAGCCACATATAAATAGGTGCTAGTTCAATAACAAAGCATTCAAATGTGACAGCTCTCCTGGATGGCGGGGCATGTTGCACCACCGGCTACTCGCAGCAGCAGATGGGGCGCCAGTGTTCCAGTCCACGGTGTTGCGCTGGTTCAACCTTCTGAGGCCAACGCAGGGCATTCAAGTGTGACAGCTCTCCTTAATGGTGGCGCGTGTCACACCACTGGCTACACACAGCAGCAGATGGGGTGCCAGCATTCCAGTCCATGGCAGGTCGCTGGTTAGACCCTCTGAGGCCAACATGGGGTTCGTAGCCATCCAGCAGCGGGTCACACCATGGCTCGCTACCATGGGCAGTTGTCTTGGCTCCCAACACACACCACTACAATAACAAGCTTGATCTCGATGGCTGCTTCACTACAAGTGCCATGTGGATCCTTCACTCCACCAGCAGATGGGAGTTATCCTTACATGACATTCTCCATTCCCGAAAGTATCCCAGTGTTAACGTATGGTAACATTGTGTCCCCACACCCTCTGTTCAACAGTTTCCACCCCAACTGTCGTACCACTTCCTTCCCATTCTTGTCTCCCACTCTCTTTGTTTTCCACCCTTTGGCAGTGCACCCCATCCATGCTTTCCTGCTCCTCTCCTTTTTCGTTCCATTTTCCCCGTCTCGCTGCCCCACAACCTCCTCATTCTGCACCTGTTAGTACTCTAGTCCCTGCACACACTGCCAGATAGGGCTCTTTTCTCCCCCCCCCCCCCCCCAATCCCATACACAACTATCCCTTCCCCTCCCTTCCTTGCCTCCTCCAGGCTGCTGGTTCCATACCACATTATGGTGATATTCTGGCCCAAGCTGTCGGAGTTGGTGGTCATGTGTGCATGAGGTGTGCTTGCTTGGATGTATGAATGGTGTGTGTTTCTCTTTTTCCGATGAAGGCTGTGGCCAAAAGGTTACGTGTAGTAGTAGTATCCGGATCCCGCTCTAGCTACTTCCGGGTCTGGGTGCTGATGAGTCCTCTCCATTTGGCTCAGTACTCCCACCACTTTTGTTCCTCCACTTGCTGCCATGTCACACCTCTCCTTTCCACAGATATTCTCACTCCCATTTTCCACAGTGTTCTTGGGTGCCCTCTAGGTCTTTTGCCATCCGTCTATAGTTCTTCCATAATTTTGGGAAGTCTCTGCCCACACATCCTCTAAACATGCCCATACCATCTTTATCTCTCTTTTTTTTTAAATATATTCTCTCATACTTTCTTGTTTAAGTTCCCTTTTAATACCTACATTCCTTACTCTGTCCATTCTTGTTTTTCCCCTAACTGCTCTGGGAAATTTCATTTCCCCTGCTTGCAGTCTGCTCCAGTCTCTTTCTGTCATTGTCCATGTTTTCCTCCATAGGTGACAATAGGGAAGTAATAACTCTTATACAAAAGGACTTTTGCTTTTACTGAAACTTCCTTATTCCAAATCAGGTGTTCTATTGTTTGGTAGAAATTGCCTCCCTTCTGTAACCTCCTATTAATTTCATTGGTTATTCTTCCATCACTAGATATTTCACTCCCTAAATAGGTGAAAATGTCTACCACTTTGAGGGGTTCTCCATTCAAAGTAATAGTCCTGTTGATCACTTTGTCTTTTCCAAATACCATTTCTTCACTCTTATCTTTATTTATTTTTAATCCATACCTTTTGATTATTTCCTTCCATGCATCAACCTGTAACTGCACATCTACCTCTTTGTCATCCCATATTACCATATCATCTTCAAAAATAATCTTTTTGTCTTTTTCTTTTACTGTATCTTTAACTGCCTTATTCGTTCCCTCCACCACAACATTAAAAAGTGCAGGAAACAGAATACTTCCTTGTTTAAGTCTTTGTCTTATTTCGAAGTATTCAGAGTTCCCCAGTGGTGTTCTAATTCTACAGTTGTGTCCTCTGTACATTGTCTTTATTACATTAATGTATCCATCTTCTATACCTACCTTCTTAATTTCTTCCCACAGTCTTTCCCTGTTAACTGAGTCATATGCCTTTTCTACATCTATAAAAACCATTATCACCCTTTTGTTATACTTCTAACTTTTTTCCATCATTTGACAGATAGAAAATATCAGGTCAGTTGTGCTTCTTCCTTTCTTAAACCCATGCTGTTCTTCACTCAGGTCCTTTTCTATCTTTTCACTTGTTTGATTTAGTAAAATTCTTTCAAAAATCTTGGCTGTATGACTCATAAGGTTTATTCCTCTGTAGTTTTTACAGAGTCGTTTATTGCCTTTTTTGAAGATGGGAACAGTGTCTCCTCTTCTCCAATCATCAGGTATTGTACTATTTCTCCTCACACCTGACAGTACCCTATACAGCCACTGCATTCCCACTGGACTTGCTGCTCTTATCATGTCCACTGATACTTCATCAGGTCCTGGGGCTTTCCCCCCATTCACCTTCTTCACAGCTATTTCCATTTCTTTCCATGTAATTTGTCCTAATTTATGTAAAAGCTCACAGACATGACAATATGGTTGAGGAAATAAAAGCCCTGAAAGTTTTTGTGAGATATTACAGGGGATCAGGTAGGTCATGCCCAGAATAGGCTAAAGTTTGATACAGAGGTTTGTGGAGAAGTCATGGAGAGGAGTCTGTGACAATTGGTCTTGCTGTCATGCTTCCATGTACTAGACATAGTAGAAGTGCAATGACATGGCATTGAAGTGTGAGAAGTTATCTGGCATGACATTTACTGTGTGCTTCATATCATAGCTGTTGATGGTGGACAATGTGACATAAGCTAAATGCCAAAATGGTCAGTGGCAGATGTCCTTGGATGAATTTATAGAGTCTGCGAGTGGTTGATGGTCTGTATAAATAATCAGAGGCTGTCCTTGATGTCTTTCCAGAAGAAACATACTGCTTCATAAATTGCTAGTAGCTCTTGATCCGACACTGATCACTTGCACTGTGAATGCAAGATCTTGCTCAAGAAAAATGATGTGGTTATTGAACATCCCCACCTATTGTTGCATGACAGCACCAAAAGTAGAGCTGTATGTGTCTGCCATTATGATGAGTTGGATATCAGGGAGAGGGTACACCAAAGTAATGGGTCAGACAAGGCAGTCTTTAAGACATTTGAAAGCGGATTGCATCTCTGAAGTCCATGTGAGTCTACCGTTCTTCCTGATGAGGGCTTGAGTGAGTGATGCCTGAAGAGAAGCTGCCTGCGGAATGTGCCAGTGGTAAAAATTAACCATGCCTGAAAAGTGATACTGTTCACAATAGTCCTGCAGTGGCGGCAGTTGTTGAATGATCTCTATCCACTGTGTTTTAGGGCAAATGCTGGAGGCGTTTACTATGTTTGCTGAGGAAAACTTCTTTCTTTTTCAGAGTTGGCAGTTTTCTTTCTTGATCACAACTCCACTGTCAGAGTGTGTGTTGCAAACTTGTTTCAGCTGTATGTTGTGGGAGACTTCATCTAGTGAGGTAATAAGAATATCATCAGGGTAAGCATAACAGAATGGGAACTTGAATAGTACACTGTAAATAAACAGCTGCCATGTTTGAGGGGCATTCTTGAATCTGCAAGGCATAAACATAAACTCAAGTAAGCCCAAAGGTGCAATAGCAGCCATTTTGTGGATATCTTCTGGGTGTCTAGGGCTTTGCAGGTATGCTTTATTGCAGTGAGTGACCCTAAACACAGAGGCGTCTGCCAGACAGTGATTGAAGTCCTGGATGTTTGGAATTGGATAGCAGTTCAATATATGGCAGCAATGAGATCTCTACAGGATGGTCCAAAAGTCTGGAAACACCCTCATAAAATTCAAATGGAGTAGCAAACAAGGAAAAAGAGTCCCTACACACGAGGAACGGGAAAGTGGAAACTTTATAGGCTATGCCACCAACATGGCAGGCATCTTGAAAGCTGCCATCTTGGATTCAACTCCAAAATTTCAAATGGGAATGTGGTCATGTGCAATATCAAACAGATAGAGAATTTCACCAGAAAAACAATGCCGTTGTTGTTTTAAACATAGCTTTATTCATTCTCGGGCTATAGCTAGTTACATGTGGCAGCGGTGGGACGCTCAGCAGCATGTGTGTTATGTGCTGAAGAGACATTATGGTGATGTTACACAGTCCTGAGAGACCACCAACAGTCATAGGAATGGCTCGATATGTTGTCTGTTATGTTGGATTGTTAATGCTATCCTCCGAACCCAGTCCTGATGAACTTTGACCAACACATATTGCTGAATTTGACCACACGCATCAACAATGCGCTGCTTTAGATGATGCAAATCCTGTATTTTCACAGAATAAACCAGTGCCTTGACATGACCCCAAAGATAAAAATCCAAAGGAGTCAAATCTGGTGAACGTGATGGCCACTCCACAGCACCCCTACGACCAATCTACGTTTGAGGGAACTGCACTTCCATGTATGCTCACACATTGTGCCCATAATGTGGTGAGGCTCCATCATGCTGGAAGAATTCTGGAAATGTCCCGTCCTCCGTTAAGAATGAGGGAAACACTTCTTCATCCAATAACCTCAGATAACCATTGGCTGTTAACATACCATCAATAAAAAAAGGTCCAATGACTTTGGTACCCCACACACCACACCAGACCATCAATTTCTGTGAGTCAACCGTTTTGGAAGCATCAGTCCAGTGTGGATTTGTGTCGGACCAGTATCTGTGATTCTGCTTGTTCACTTCACCATTGATAAAGAAATTGGCTTCATCACTGAACAGCACCTGATAGGGGAAACGTGGGTTTATCTGCAGCTGCTGTGTCACCCAATCTGCAAACTGTACCTGACGGTCTGGGTCATCCTCTTTCAGGTGTTGGAGAAGCTGAATTTTTTACGGGTGCCATTTGTGCTGCGATAAAATTCGCAGTATGGAGGTACAGCTAACCCCACATTCTTGTGACAGGCGATGAGTACTCCGTTGCGGACTCTTGCTAAATGATGCCAACACGCTTACTGTTGTTGCTTCATCGGTGGCGTATTTTGGTCTTCCAGCCTTAGGTTTATCTGCGACAGAACCTGTTGCTTGGAATTAGGCCAAAAGCGTGGCAACTGCGCTGCGAGTGATGGGCTGTCTGGTTGGGGGACAACTGTTGAAATCATCAGCAATGACCCGTGTGATTCTTTCTCCTGACCCGTGTGATTCTTTCTCCTGATATCAAGATGATTTCAATGCGTTCTTCATTTGTTAAGGACATTTTGAAACCTGTAAATAAGGAAACAATGATTAAAACGTTAGCAGTTAAACACATGTAACTAACATGTAGCTAACAGTTAAACACATGTAACGTATCAGGCATGGGATAGTCACTTTGCACCATTTCAGACTCCATTTTATGACTTCTCAGTACGTAATACTCATGCTGCTGAGCGTCCCACTGCTGCCGCAAGTAATTGGCTATAACCCGAGAATGAATAAAGCTATGTTTAAAATAACAATGGCATTGTTTTTCTGGTGAAATTCTCTATCTGTTTGATATGTCACATGACCACATTCCCATTTGAAATTTTGGAGTTGAATCCAAGCTGGCAGCTTTCAAGATGCCTGCCATGTTGGTTGCATAGCCTATAAAGTTTCCCCCTTCCCATTCCTCGCATATAGGGACTCTGTTTCCTTGTTTGCTACTCCATTTGGAATTTATCAGGGTGTTCCGGACTTTTGGACCACCCTGTATAATCACCACACAGCCTAAGAGATCCATCTTTTTTGGGAACTAATTTGATGGGTGAAGCCCAGAAACTATCACGGGGCTGCACAGTGGCAACCTATAGGAGTTTGTCAACTGCTACCTTAGCTGTAGTCTACAGGGTCTGTGATGTACTGAGGGGCCAGGCTTAGAGCTAATTTTAAGAATCATTCTGTTTTTAATGCCACACTGCACAAACCAGTCTTGTGGGGAAGAGCACGAAAGCACATCAGCAGGAGGACAATTGAAAAGCACAGTATTGACCTTTGTGTCTGCAGGTAGTGACAATGCTGTAGGTAAATCCACAGATGGTGAAAGAGCTTCAAGGTCAGATCTGTGCAGGGAGACAGCGGGTATGTACGAATCAGGCAGAGGGGTTCGATGAAGCTGGTCGAGATGGTGCATTGCCACATGGAGTTACTCCTCAACTTCATGAATTCTGTGCTGGATGGCATCATTTTCATGTTGCAAATGGATATTTATTGCATGTGAGTCAAAATAGAGCTACTGTAGTTTCTGAATCCTATCAGTGGTGTATAGGCAGTCCAAAGGTACCACTGGCTGTTGGACATTCGGGTAAGGTGGTGGAAGCTGTTGCATATAGTGGATGACTCCATTGTGCTGGGCCGCTGTGGGAGCATGGCTGATGATAACTGTGACAGAGCACTTTGAGTCAAACCACCACTGCACAGACCAGGAACCAAGTGAAATCTTCGAAGGAAGTCTACACCGAGCACTGCCTTACTAATATCCCTAACAGTGAATGTCCAGTTGAAAATGTCATCAAAACTCAGTTCAAGCATGCAGATCTGAGATCCATCATCTCAGCCTTTTGAATCATTTGCTGTGCAAAGCTGGAGGGCTAAAAAGCCAGGCATCGGGGGTTGGAGAAGAAGTCAGCTATGTACTAAGTTCTGAACTGGAGTCAACAAGGAAGCATCCGCTCCTGATGCAGCCAAGAATGAAGAGCCTGTTGTCATGATGAGGGCGAGGTAGGTGAGAGCTGGCATCATTGTTGTGAATGACTAGGTGATATAGATATCCTGCATGGTTAAGTGCACCTCCTGCAAGCCATGCATCGAATTTGGGTAGTCATGTGGGTGACGACAACGGCAAGCAGAGTCACAGAATCATGTATGGTGACAGCTGAAGCGGTTCTGTGCAGATGCAGGTGCAACTTGATTGTTGAATAGATGTTTTTTTTTTAATGGTACATAGGTCATCACTATGGCTGGTGGTGGTGACATTAGATTTGGTAGAGGTCAAGTAAGATCAGGTTGTGGTAGGTGAGAGGTTGGCTGTGCTCTCACTGTGGTTGCGAGTCATGTCCAGTGCCACTGTTGTCTGTGTCACACAATTAATATAGTGTCAGTGGTGAATGATAGAAAATATTCTGTCCACAGTTTTGAAGCATGCATGTAGAGGCTCTTGCTCATGGCAGCCATGGTCAGTTGACCTTGCGGGGGAATTTTGATGACCCGTAATGTCGATAGTGTATGGTTGGGAATAATGTCCAAATCTATTTCAGTGCATAACTGATGCCCTAGTTGGGATGGTGTCCTGGCCTTTAAATCTTCACCATAGATAGTGTGATGTAATGGCTCTTCTGGCGAATGGGAGAGGGAGTAGAGTAGTTCTGTTTTAGCAGCCTCCTATTTATTTGCCGATGGGAGGTGAGGATGATATCGCTGATTGTATCTGCGTGCTTACCAAGTGTCTAAGCAGAGTGAGGAATTTTGTGCTGCCACTGATGATGCCACTCAAAGCAAAAATGCTCTCCATGATGGTGAAACACAGGCTTGGTTGATCGGCCAAAAAGGTGGCAACATAAGATCAGTCCTCAGTCCAGTAGGTTGCTATGGTGACATCCATAGAGAAAAAACAGCTGTCCAGTTTGACTCCATATGTGGCACAATTTGATGTGCAGTGGACAGGTCAGAATACAGTGCAGCTGCTTGCATGAGGCCCAGAACAAATGAATTCATGCATGGCATGGGTGACACCTTGGCTAAAGCGAGTGAACACCAAGCTGGTTTAGTATGGCTCAAAAGTAGCACAGTTTGTGAGTGGAGCAGAGTCCATTCCAAAACCGCAGAGTAGGTTATCTGACACACTCCATTGCTCAGCAACATTGTTCATTGTCAAAGCAGTGTTATGAAGAATGTCACTATCATTTTTAATAACCTGAGGTGTGTGAATGATGTTATCTGTAACCCTGGATATCATAGCAGGAGAAGTGCTGTCTCGATGCATGAAATGCTCAGCACAGTGGAGGCAAGATGGCAGTACTGTAGCTGTAGAATAACCATAGATGTCCTGAAATGAACGCAAACATGGTTGTCGTAGGTCACTAATCTAGTACTATACTATAGGTTAGATGTAACACAACTCATATCTGAATAAGCACAAGTTTTATTATAATAGAGTTGATACAATCAAGCGATGTCTGCATTGTTTGAATCCATTCATCACACTATTTCTCTGGTATCACATGGTCTCAGTTGACTGCCACTAATATTGTTTATTGCCATGGAGTACATAAAGCCATAACACAACACTTAATATCATTCTAATCCACAAAAATACGTCTGATGAACGAGGTTTAAACTTCCAAAATGCATTGTGAAAATAAATTCTGGCTGGTAACAGTAAATATGTTGTTTCATTTGACTTTAATCACAGTGATGGCAAAGCCTAACTAAAAATGTTCATATTTAAAGTTTCATGGGATAGTCAACATCTGTCTTCAAGCATATGCCAGGGCAGGTTTTTTGAGTTTCTGGTATGTGCTCTCAAGGGTCAAACAAACCTGTGATCATTTGTTCTGCTCTTTTCTAAATGTATTCAGTATCCCCTGGGAAACCTATTTGGTTTGGGTTTCACAAACTAAAGCAATATTCTAGTATGAATCACAAGAGTTTCTGTAAGCAACCACCCTTGTAGACTCTACATTCCAGTGTTGTACCAATGAATCAAAGTCTGTCACCTGCTTAGCCTATGACTGAGCTTATGTGACCATTCCATTTCACATCCTCACAAGTGTTACTCCCAGGTATTTGTATGAGCTGACTAGCTCTATTTGTGACTCATTGATATTATTCTCACATGATAGGCCTGATTACGTTTTTTCTTGTTTTGTCATGTGCACAAATTAACATGTACACTAAGGTAACAAAAGTCATGGAATAGCAGATGCAGATATGCAGATGGCAGTAGTATCTGTACACAAGGTATAAAAGGCAGTACATTGCAGTGCAGTCAGTTGTACACAATGATTCATGAAGAAAGGTTTCCAACATGATTATGGCTCATGGTGGGATTTAACAAAGTTTGAAAGCAGAATGGTAGTTGGAGCTAAACACAGGGGACATTCCATTTCAGAAGTTGTTATGTGATTCAATATTCTGAGAGACACACTGTCAAGAGTGTGCCAAGAATACCAAATTTCAGGCATTATATCTCACCATGGACAACACAGTGGCTGACAGCCTTTACTCAATGTCTGAGAGGAGTGGCTTTTGTGTAGAGTTATCATTGCTAACAGATAAGAAACACTGCGTGAAATAACCACTGAAATCAATGTGAGAGGTATGATGAATGTATCCGTTAGGACAGTGTGGTGAAATTTGGCATTAATGGTATATGGCAGCAAACAGTCAACACAAGTGCTTTTGGTAACAGTGTGACATTGCCTGCAGCACCTCTCATGGGCTCATGACCTTATTTGTTGGCCCCTAGAATGGCTGTAAAACTGTGACTTGGTCAGATGATCCCGATTTCAGTTGGTAAGAGCTGATAGTAGTATTTGAGCATGGTGTAAACCCCACGAAGTTATGGATGCAAGTTGCCGACAACACACTATGCAAGCTGGTAGCGGCTCCATAATGGTGTAGGCAGTGTTTACATTGAATTGACTGGGGCTTCAGCTATGTTCAGCTACTTGAAGACCATTTTCAGTAATTCATGGACTTCATGTTCCTAAACAACGGTGGATTTTTTATGGATAATGATGAGCCATGTCTCTGGTCTACAATTGTTTGAGATTGGTTTGAAGAACATTCTGGACAGTTCAAGCAAACGATTTGGCCACCCAGATTGCCTGACATTAATCCATTGTACATTTATGAGACACAATGGAAAGATCACTTTGGTCACAAAACCTTGCACCAGCAACACTTTTGCAATTATGGACAGCTATAAAGGCACCATGGTTCAATATTTCTGCAGGGGACTTCCAGTGACTGTGGCCCTCACGGCATGATCAGGCAGAGTTCAGTTTAGTTTTAGTTGAGTCCATGCAACGTCAAGTTGCTGCACTACGGTAAGCAAAAGGAGGTCCAACATGATATCAGCAAGTATCCCACGACTTTTGTCATGCCAGTGTACATTTTTGAACTTTTAAAACAACACTACAAAAGAGAAAAACCCATACCAAACAAGATGATACCGCCATTCTGCAATTCTACCACACTGAGACCCACAACAGTAAATAACAATGTATTCTAATCAAACCTAGTCCTGCCTATAATTGACATATTGTTAAATAACTCATAAAATAAAGTTCAGATACAATTCTGTCAACACCCTTTTCAGAGAGGGCAAGAGAGCACTCTCTTGCCCTTAATGCGGGAAACTGTCTGTGCCGCATCGTGTGTTCTGTCTGCGGTCCGTTCCCGCCAGACGAGGTTACATTGGCCCCGTCTGGTTGCCGTTGTTCCGACCGCTGTCCGCACCTGGCCTGGCCGTCTTCTGAAGTCGAGTTCATGATCTGGGGTGTGGCAAATCTGGTCTCTAATGTGCGACACCTTGTCTCACGGCTGTTCTCTCGGTCTCCACTTCTATTTCTTGTAGAATCCCGGAATGTCCTGCATTGAGTTTTCACAAGCTCAAGTGCTTGATTCCAGGCAGTGCTGATTTGGTATCCCAAGTCACGGTTGATTAGATTATCTGTGACCTTAATCTCAATGGCTTCTTTAATGACACTGTCCCAAAATCTTGAGGTCTATGTCACAATCTTGGTGTCATTGTAATCCATTGAATGACCAAGTTCCAGACAATGCTCTGCAATGGCTGATTTAGTTGCCTGTCTGAGTCTGGTGTGTCTCTGGTGTTCTTTACACCTGATGTCCACAGTTCTGGTGGTCTGGCCAATGTATGACATCCCACAGTGGCATGGTATGTTATAAATACCTGGCTTGCTTAGCCCCAGGTCATCTTTTACATTTCCCAGCATAGCCCCAATTTTGGTGGGTGGGCAAAATATGCTCTTGATGTCATATTTCTGGAGAATCCTGATGATATTGGCAGAGACAGGTGTGGCGTATGGCAGGTATGCCATCTTCTTTGTCTCTTCTGGTTCTTCTTCTGAATCCTTTGGCTGACTGGCAGGTTGGAGTGTCTTCTGGATATCTCCAAAGGAATACCCATTCCTGCTGAACACTGATCGTAAGTGTTCTATTTCTGTGGCCCAACTATCAGGATCTGACAGAGTTTGTGCTCTGTGGACCAGTGTTTTGAGCACTCCATTCTTCTGTGGTGGATGGTGGCAACTGCTGGCTTGTAGGTATAAGTCAGTGTGCGCAGGTTTGTGGTACACACTGTGTCCAAATGTCTAGTGAAGAGAAAGGCAAAATCAGCAGGATTCTCCAGAAATATGACACCAAGAGCATATTTTGCCCACCCACCAAAATTGGGGTTGCTGGTGCAGGGACATTAGTTACTGTAGGTTGAGGCTGAGATAATTATAGGAGCAGAGAATGTGTCGCAAGTATAACTCCCATCTGCAGAGTTCAGTAAAGATGGTGGTGGAGGGGAGGATCCAGATGGCTCAGGTAATGAAGCAACCATAGAAATCAAGTGTGTTATGTTCAGCTGCATGTTGTGCCACAGGGTGGCCTATTTTGCTCTTTGCCACAGTTTGGTGGTGGCCATTCATCCTCGTCGAAAGCTGGTTGGCAGTCATACCAATATATTCATAAAAAAACTGAGCAATGATTGCAGCAGAGCTGGTAGATAACATGGCTGCTTTCACATGTGGCCTGGTCCCTGATGGGGTAGGATAAACCTGTGGCAGGCCTGGAATAGGAAGTGCTAGGTGGGGTGGATTGAGCAGGGTTTGCACCTGGCTCTTCCACAGGGACATGATCCTTGCAGCAAATGGTTGGGATTGGGAGTGGGATAGGGATGGACTAGGATGTTGTGGAGGTTGGATGGATGGTGGAACACCACTTTAGGAGGGGGTGGGGAGTATCTCAGTAGGACGTCTCCTTTCAGAGCTTGGTGGTAGGTAATCAAATAATCAAACCCCTGGTGTAGGATGTGGTTCAATTGTTCCAGTCTATGGTAGCACTGGGTGACAAAGGGGCCACTCCTTTGTGGCTGGTTCTTGGAGGTGGAGGGAGGATTGGTAATGTGAGGGGAAATGGCACAGGAGATCTGTTTACAGACTTGGTTTGGGGGATAGTGCCTATCTGT